>NC_141780.1:10639445-10793778 GCF_054643075.1 Acanthaster planci | reverse complement strand
TTTCAGTTGAATAGTGTTTAGGTTAAGAAATACTTCACTATTGTTTTCGCGGGTTAAGACAATTTTTTGCCTTTGAAATTTACGTACAGGCGATCTTTACTATCTAAATTAAAAACATTTGGTTCTTGAATTTCTGTTTCGTAACCAGTTTCTTCTTTAAAAGCTGCGTAAGGATCGACATCTTTAATTAATTCATTATATCGCTTTTCGATCTCTTAACCGCCATTCAAGTCTTGATTGGCTCTTCTTTGTTCTCTAGTGGTATTTCCTCAAAATCGACTTTAAAATAAACGATTTAAAAAACAGCTTTACGAACGCACCGCTCGAAAGGACGGTCAATTTTAACGCATCTTCGATTGTAAATTTATTGAAATCTGGCGGTTTAATTTTAAATAGCTTACTCGATAGCATAGCGTAACCCATAGAAATTCCTGAAACCATGGCACCATGGTAAACCGTGTTTGCGATTCCATTTACGTTGATTGATTTAGCGTTACTTGTTTTTATTATACAGTATTTTTAAATTTATTCCATATCTAAAATTTTGGGTCGCTCGTTGCTCGCTACGCTTTTTGGTTGAATCGGTTCTTTTAATTTAGCAGGTTTTCTTTTGAAATAAAATGCGAGTAAGATTCCTCCGATTGTTAATCCACCCAGAATTACTGTGACGACCGTCTTTGTAACGTGCGAGTTATAAAATCGTTGAAGAATTTTGATGTTCCATAACGTATCAGACTTATCAACCGCCTGCTTCTTCCACGAGTGTATCCCGTCGAATAGGTAATAAACGAGCCCCTTGTGCTTGGCCCGCACGGCCTGCGCCATGTCTCGGTTCATGACGACTTCATATAATCCGCTGCGGTATCTGACGAGTTAACCAGTTTGTCGTGACCGTTAAAAGTCAATTGAAACGTCAAAGGCTCTTTAAAACCAGACAGATAGAAAGGACCGTGATCCGTGAACATAGGTGTGTCTAATGGAATCGCGTGTCGATTTTTAAAAGCGTCGGCAATTGCTTTATCTTTATCATTGTTTGCGGCTTCGTTTTTGTCACCCGCACTTAAACGCAACTTAGCCACGTTTTCTCTTTCCAAACCAAAGTACACCATTATTTTCGTCTGCGACCGAGGTAGCCAATTGTCCTTAAAATTGTAAAAACCGTCTGCATCTCGGTACTGACGATTGAATTGCCCTCGCCATGTTGTTAAACACGATACGGTTGTCGTCGGATGCGCCGTCTAGATCGAGTTTAAAAGCCAGTTTGGCGGTGCCGGGTACTATTACGTCATCCATGCCTAAAGCGGGGAATTTTACGTTTAATGTGTGACCCGCGGCTTTGGTTCTCGGGTTATGGGTGATGGTTACCTCCCGTCTTTCGCCTTTGATCGTGCGAGGTACTTTGAATTTAGTTTTTCTTGTATTGATAGGACATATTTTTAATATATCTATGATTTATATTCTACGTAAAGATTTTAAAGAGGAAATAAAACGTTAAACCAGCTGTAAAAAATAAATCCTCGTATTGCTTTAGTTGACTTTGCTTTCTAAACATTTCACTCTGGATCTCTAAGACCATATTACCAACATGATCGATATCTGCGCGTATGTCGTCCAGGATCTACTCGATGTTTGTTTGATCGACTTGAATTTCAATTAACTTGGCTTTACTTTCGCTATTCATATTTTTAAATTATTTATTTTAAAAATGGCTAGTGCTTTAATGATGGTTGGAGGTGTAAGCGTTCACGGGTTCAAATTTTTTATTTAGCAGTTTATCAAAAAGTAAAGTCGTCGAGGAGCGAAAGCGTCACGATTTAGCCCTAGAGCAATTGGTGCAAGCGAAAGCATTTTGGGAGCAAAACTGCGTTCATATGTTAGATTTTTTAAACGAACGAATGCGACAAGAACGCGCGAGTCAGCAAACGTTTGTAAACGTGGACGAAGCGTTACGAGCTTACAGCAAATTGACTGGTAAAAATATAATGCCGCTGTCGCCAGAGCCTAAATTATCCGATTTTTACGCGCCTTCCGAGGATCAAAAAATGCGTGAATTGATATCGATTATATCCGGGACGGCTTTAGTCGGTTTCTTAGCTTATCGATTTGCGTAACTTTATTTTAAAATGGAGCGAGAATTTTCAAAGTTGTTTTACAGCCCGCAAGGCTACTGGCGGGGTGAAAGTGCGGTCGATCATTTACACGAAAAGACGGTGGTACCGTGTTAGGCTTGGCCTATCTTTGGGAAAGGCAAATAAAAAAAGTTCATGGCTAACCCCCATAAATTTGAAACGAAAAGTGATCTTTTGGCCATAATCTTGAATTTCCAGCGAAAAACGTAGGCCCACCGGCGCTATTTCTGATTTTGCACTGTTTTCTTTGGGCGCGTATTTGCTGTAGTACAAGTGCAACGTAGCCCGGGTGGACTCCCTGACTGTACTACGTTGCGGAGGGAGTCCAGGGTATAAAGGGTGCAAAATTGGGCGAAAATGTTTAACTAAAATTTAGAACATTTCTTCCTTTTCCAAGGAGCCAATATCACGTCTGTAACTCATATGTGTCCTTATCTCCACGTGTGGTGGGTTAAGAAACTCAACACATCACCATCAAAGACAAAAAGAGGAAACTAAACTGTTTTCAGCCGTTCTCCAGTGTTGTTTGTACAGTGTACGCGCGCAACTATTCGGCGTACGAGATTCCGAGCCGCGTACACGCACATCGAAACTACACGTTCTGACTGGAACCAGCGAAACTCAAGTCTAACCGAATCCATTCAGAACTGAATCTGCTTGCCCTGAAGAAGGAACTCAGTTACCGAAAGCTCAGCAATCACATATTCCAGAGCACTGATTTTATATTATATTCTTGTCAATATTCTAACCGAATCCACTGGTTTCAAAAACGCTCTCAAAAAGCACGTACCGCACAACATGGTTCTCACCATTGATCTCCATAATGAGTACACACAACATCTGGCCGGCGGCCGCGGGAGGCGAGGCTGTGACGTAGTATAGTAGTATGCGCAGGAGAGTTAAAGATCAACCCCCTTTTCACCCTTTTCCCCAAACCTTCGATGACCTCATCATAACCCCCTATACCTCATCGACTTCTTTCAAAAACCCTCAAAAACACCAACTCTCTAAAAGCACTTTTCATTTTCGTAAAAACCCTCTTATACCCCATCGAAGGTTTTCACCGTGCACCCTTTTTAAAACCGGGGTTCAAAAAAGCAGAAAGAACCAACTCACCCCCAGAGCTCGTGACTTTCCTTACCAGAAAGGACTTCCCCCATAATTCGTGACCCCTAGACCAAAAGGGACTTCCCCCATAGCTCGTGACTTCCCTTACCAGAAGGGACTTTCCCCTTTGACTTCCCCCAGAACTCTTGACTTTGACTTGACTTGATAACACACCGCTTCGGTAGCGGTGTGTTATCAAGACGTACCCAGGGAAACTGCAGAAACCGTAAAAGACCCGTTTCAAGTCTTGGAGAAACACTTTACCGATGCCTTCAAAAAGTTTAAACTTTATGAGTAAGATTTTTAAAAACCTGTTTATAGTAAATCAAATCGCAGATGGAAACGCATTCTTTTTATTGGACCAAAAGCGAGCAGACGTTTGAATTAGAAAATCAAATCGATAATCTGAAGGCCGATAAGAACATTAAAGTCAGAAAGGTAAGATTCCAACCGGGTTACTTCAACATTACAAAATCCACCGAAATTGAATGGCAAACTCAAGTCGAAAGAAGTCCTGCAGTAAGGGGAGCCGAAGGAGTTAGAGAAGCAATACAACCGAGCTCTCGAGGGCGTGACCCGCCTGCTTCACTAGAGGCAACATCCATCAATATGCGCGTTGTAGAAGCGCTTCGACCGGTAATACCGTTATCTGTATTAGAAGCAGATACTACGGTTTTCTTTTATGTCGTAATAAGAGATTAATCTTCGAGCTTACGAAACAGAATTTATCGCCCGAGTTAACCAAATCATAACTAATCTTTCGTGAGCAAACAACAATGTTGATGAATTTACGTTTAAATTTAGGTGACAATTTAGTCGAGGCCATAGAAAAAGAGAAAGAAGACGTCTTTTGCTGCAATTTGTAGTTGAAAAAGTCATCAAATACAAAAAGGTAAGACAGGAATACCTGGATCAAAGTAAATCTCTCAATAATCCGCAGTTTCTGTCCGACTGCAGAGATCAGGTTCCAAGCAAGGTGGTATTGCGTTAAATTTCGAGCGAAACAAAAGAAATTAACCCATGACAGGGAAACTGAAGTGACAAGTTTACTTGATGTCATGTAGAGGCAATTCAAACGGTTTCCCAGAATCCTGCGTCAAGTTTGTTTGTGCTTGCTTATGTCCTGCTATATTCAGAAGACAGCATTCGAATTTGCTGCTATATATCCATATATAATTTTCTTAAAATTAACTGGTAAAAAAAAACTATGAAACACTGCGATCAAAAATCGAACAGAGAGAATTCGAGCACGGCATCTCCCTTGCTTGTACATCCGAAATTTCAGATACGACAAAAAGTGCTTGCAGTGAATTGCTGACTAATTCCATACTGTCAGGGATAGAGAGTGACATGAGCAATAAAGATATTTTTCAAGTTGAATTTATTCTGAAAGCGCATAATTCTCCCTTCAAGATGGGTTTCCAAAATTTATTGAACACGCCAAAAACAAAGTCTAAAATTATGTTATGACTCGGAAAAGTACTGTTGAATTATCTCAAAATGCATACTTAGTATATGTTGGAGTTTCCATTTGCAAACATTCCAAATTGGTCTGGACTAATGTTGCATGATCTAGGTAGACATGGTATAACAGAGCTATTCTGGAGATTCAAAAATGTATAGGGTTCTCGAAAAGTCCTAGTTTCAGAATTTATCCAAAGACAACCGAACACAAGGAATAGTTGAAAAATCGATATAGGAAACCAAAAGAACAAAATTAAATTACAACAAATGTTAGTTGGACTTTGTCCCAGTGTATGAAAGGGACATGCTTCCAGTCTAAAGGGAATTTTGCGAATCATTTTGTACTTTTTTATTAGGTAATTTACTAATTATATCAATGATATATATTTCATTATCCGGATAAAAAAGGCACTATTTTGGTTAGGATTGGATTGATTATCAGAAACATTCTAGTTATTGGGAGGAATTTGATCTCAGAAATTTTCACAAACAGTAGAGAATTAGTTAATAAAGTGATTTACTATAACTTATTTTATCGCTTTGGGATAAAAATGCATTATTCATCACAACGCACGTTGTTTAGTCGTTGAAACAGTCCTGGTCATCTGGCTTATACCATGGTGAACAAGGCACTACTGTCTCACCCATCACTTTCTTGCACTAGCTGGCTTGGGATCAGCAAAGTGGGTGCATGGCCTTGCATCAATCAGCAGAGGCCTCACAGGGTTCAGAGAATGTGGTATTTCTTCCGGGCCCAGACACCTAAACCGTCTCGAGGGGAATAATTGGTGAAGCCAGAAGGCCACAAGGAAATATATAACGGTTGAACCACAGCACGTTTGGAACTAAAAATGGGCCACTTCGGCTTAGATTTTCGAGGCAGCAACACACAAATAAAACCCACCACCTCCCCATCTCCACCATAATTTTTTTACTATAAATTTAGCTTTTACTGGTTTAATGGCAGGAACTACCTGGGAGCGACACGCAGTTTCCGAAGTAAACAGATAAACAATTTAGGCGACTTATCTCGCAGTGATTATAACGTAAAGTTAGTTGTTAGTAATGTTTCATTTTGTTTTTCTTAAACACTACGCCAAGCACCCTCTTGTTCTGGTAGGGCTTATTCTAACCGCCTGTTCAAGCGGTGGAAAAAACGGCGTGCCTTATGTAAGATTTTCTTAATTTGTAAAGGATAAATAGAATCACATAACGATTAATTATAGGACAAGCACCTACTGGTTCCGGTGGGGTTTGTCTGCATGGCAAGTGTGCCAAGGAATTCCAACCTGTTATGCCAAGTGTGGCAAATCTTTCTGCTAACAACCTTCCCTTTTTCTGCCAAGTGTGGCAAGCCTTTGGCGAGTTTGTTCCTGTTTTTCTGCCAAGTGTGGCAAGTATAGCGGCAATAGAAAGTGGCTTTGAAATCGGCAAAAACAAATAAACCTGCCGCTCGAAGTCTTTGCCACAAACCAAAACGTGGTGTCAATGTGTGGTTTGTGCACATATAGTTGGAGAATAATGCAGAATTTATGGTAAATTACTTTATTAACTACTTCTCTACTGTTTGTGAAAATTTCTGAGATCAAATTCCTCTCGATATCTAGAATGTTTCTGATAATCAATCCAATCCTATGTATTAACAGGCTTTCCTCCAGTTTTAATTGATGTAATTGTTGGGTATTGGTTGGTTTTAAGTAAGGTATTGATAATTACCCCTATGTTTATTAAATTGGTTAGCATAGTAGTTTCGTGTGGCATTAATAAGGACAGAAGTCAAAATATTTTTAGAACGTTTAGGCTGTAGGGTTAGAGGTATATATATGATGAAGCCCATTTTTGTGAGAGATGGATTTAAATATGCTGACGGTGATCCGGGGTAGTTTAGGAGTAACTTCACATTGATTTACCTTTTACTTAAATTGAATATATTAAAAATTAAAAAAAATTAAAATATTCATAAAGTTGATGAAAGCCAAGTTGGCATCCTATGCATTAAATACAGAGCCCAAATCTCTAGTTCTAAGTCCTTCCTTAAATTTGAATTCAAAAGATTTTCCTGAGAGTATTCAATGACAAATTTATTACCAGGTGTTATGGTGTTGTTGGCAAACGTAAATGAATTAATAATGGGAAAATGATCATATAATTCTGACAGTACGATTGCTGATTTGGGGGCTGATAATATTTGACAGAATATTATCTATTAAAGTGGCTGAAGTGTTGATTACAGGAAAGCAAAAGGAAGAATACACTACATCCAGAAATTCCTGACGTTGGATATTGTGATTAGATCTGAGCAGATTTAAATTAAAGTCAGCAGTAACTAAAATATTGTTTGTTTCTTTGGATATTATTATTATATTTGTATTGTTGCGATTAAGCGAATGGAGAACAAAATTTAAATTATCAATGTTATTGACAAACTTCTGAGGTTTAAATGTAAAAAGGAGAAATTGTCAGCATGATTCTGATTTAAGTAATCTACAAATTTGTCACACGGGTCTCGGTTCAAGGTAAAATTAAAAGACAGTCCTAGCAAACTCATTGTTTTCGTGGGCCAAGCTACATTGAACGCAATGCTGTTTATTGCAAGCGTACGAAACTGCATGTGTACTATGTGGAATCACGCAATGTAGACGTACATGTAGGCGTTCTGCCGGCCCAACAGCCAAAAGGTAATTTTTTGTGGATCGGGAACACAGGATCGTTTCACTTATTTTGGGTGCAACTATTAGTTGGGTAAACATTAAATTTATGTTTTTTTTAAATGGTTACGTCTTTATTGTTACTTTGAAATACTTAACGTGAACTAAGTGTTTTCTATTTCTGTTAACCTTTACTGTACAAAATGTGACAAAACTAGTGTTCCACATGAGGAATTTCAGCCACGCCCACAAAGTTTTATGGGTGTTTGAAATTATTTTACAACTTTTTTTTCTTTAGCTTAAAAATAGACTGGTTCCAACATACTTGTACCAATGACTTGTTTAAAGTGCAAAATGTATTTCCATGACAATGGTTTTTATTCAGTGTCTTTGTTTATCTTAATGAGTGCTCTTGAGTGCCGAAGAATGCACCACCCGAACTCGGTCGGGTTGTGCATAGAGCCCAGGAGCATGCATCTGCTGATACGAACACATCGTATGCTGCACAGACATCAGTCGATTTGTATACAATTGGGCATTATGATATATGAGCTTGATTGCACACTACACGTATTAGAAATACGTTTACAGAGTTCCCTTGAATGGGAGTTTGAGTTGTAAGTGACGTGAATGACTTCTTATTCCGAAAAGTGGACAGCAATCGGAAGGAAAATGGCAGATTAATGGTGTTGGTAGATCAACAGTTAACTGTAGATTGCTGGTTATGCAAAATGTACCATAGCAACGTTCACTTTTTAAAGCTTAGTGTGTAACTTGTTGCCCCAGTTTTGTGAAAAGGGATTGAAATGTGTGACCAGTTATTGACGAATACGTTGGAATCGATTCCTGCACTGTAGACATTCATGCAAAGAGTACGAGAATGTATGTAAAAGGTTTGTGAAACACTTTTCAGAGGCGACACCAGAAACGAATAATGGGAGAGACTTTAGGAGGATATGACTCTGACAACCATCATGTAGCCCTCTCCAAAAACCACCCTTTCGGATCTGTCACTCATGTCTGTGCACTTTCCAATGTGTGTAGGAATTTTTTGTACATTTTATACTGGTGTGAAATTCTTGGATACGGCCCCTACTAAAATCTATCATCTCTGTGCACATTGCAGTTGGTATGGTTTTGTTTTTACCGATTAGGCCTAGGGTTTCTGTATTTTGCTATTTTTGTATAATTTGTCGGGTTTTTTTCAAATCATAACTCAATAATGGTGTATGGTTATTGTCGGAATTTATATATCTAGAGGAAAATCATGGTTTCTCTGACTAGGGTATTTTGTACAGTGTCTTATGGTGTGGGGTTTGGGGATTCGGTTTCGCCGAAAATATCGAGGTTTGAGTGGTGTGCACGCCCCAAAGGAGTAGGGTTTTCCTCTCTCGTGTAGGATTCGTGTGGGGTATTTTGTACTGTGCCATTTCCTTTGCTACGGAGCGATAAGTTCATGGCGGAATGGAGTTAAATTCCATCTGGAGATTAGAGATTCGAATGTCAACTTTAGTTGCTTGACATAAAAAAGACCTTTTTTGCTACGAACAGCAAAAGAGGTCTCGCCTCAAGTGCATTTGGCTCCTATTGCAGCCTAATTGTAGTCTAATTGTAATACCACTATTGTACGATTGTAGTTTAATTGCAGTTAAGTTGTTTTAAAACTGTTGTCCAATTACAATACTGTATTTTGACCTCGGTGTAATTGTTTTACTCTATCAAAACGAAATCCTTTGGTCTCTTTTTGATTTGCATGCTTTGTAACAGAGAAGCAGTTGATTTTGATGTGACCAATCGTTTTGTCCGCTCGAGCAATACAACAATTGCGATTGGGATTGACAAATGTCAATCGGGGGCCACAATCTGGAAATGGACAGTACCGGTACTCTTCTATCAATCCATACAAGAAACCTGTAATGATGAAATAGTTAGGATCAAACATATTGTGTTCAATATCATATCGTCGCTACCTGCGAAGCCAGTGTTGAACGATTCTATCGATACAGTCTTGGCAATCTTGACAATGTATATCGCGTATTGTCATCTTAATTGTTTTGAAATGCTTGATAGAAGTAGATACCATTCAATTTTATTGGTGAATTCCTTTTGGGGTAAAACAAGTCCTTTTCTATTGGCATAGAGATGCAAACTTAAGAGATTCCCCGATTTGAGAGATGTTTTAAGACGTGAACCCCAAACACACCGGAAGACCGCTAAAAACAACAGCCTCCCCTAACTTTACGCCAAGCAGTTTTATTAACAAAATTAAATACTCTTTGAAGTTCTGAGTTTAAAGCTTACTTGGAGTGTGCATATGATACATTTAACTTTCACAAAACTCGCCACTTTTTTTGAAGCTGCAAGTCTGCTTGTGACGTAAGCCTTCTTAAGTCAAACTGCAAAACCATCTTTCACGTTGGTGGGGAGTTTTCTGTAAAACATAAATAAAAACAGTTCAATACTCTTCTGATTTACTAACATTTTCCCATATACTTTATGCTTTCACTTAAATGTGCAATCAAAGTTATGTTAAATTGACTCCAAACATTTAGCCAGTTTTTAAGTGAAGTGGAAGCTTTTGAATAAACTCTGGAGTAAACTTGTCTAGTGCACAAACCCATTGAAACTTTCCTACGGGTAGATACTGACTCATTGCCAATCCGTATAAATTGTTTTCATCAAAATACCCTATGTATGACTACGGTTTGTTTCGGTCATAGTCCGGTAAATATTTGTTATTTGCTTTTGCGTATAAACGAAGGGCTCCTACGCTAAACATGCCGCCGCGTTTCGCTCATGCAAAAAATAGATGTTTATCAACGTCTGTTAGCAGCTCGAGTTTAACGCCCGAATGTTTCAACAAAGCATCCCAAGCAAGACTCGGCGATGTGTAATCATGGGCAGAATCAAGGCCATAACTCGTTCTGCAGACTTTTCGAAAGTTTTCAAAGACGCAAGTGAGTAATAACGCGTGCGTTTTAACGTACAGATTGTGAAAGTCACCTAATGTACGACATCCAAAGACTTGCCAGATGCGTTGTGCTGTTGCGTAAGATTCTTCATATATGTGTTCTTGTTTCAATGATCTATGAAAGACTACTCGCGGCAGTAAACTAGTTTCGTTAAACTTTTCAAATGAGTGTATGCATTCATACGGATAGACGACTTTTTTCAAGATTAGCTCTTTATTATTTGGAAACTACTTTCGTAGTAATTTAAAAGCCTCACAAGGACAAGCCTTCACCAACGCATCGAGTGAATACCCCAAGAAATTAAACGAATCTAAAAATTTCAATTCGCCCACTGAAAACGAGATGTATTTTCCGAATTTTTTGGAATACAAAATAATTTCCTGTTTGTATCCGGGATAACCCCTGCATAATCAAATAGGCGTCGTAATTCTCTAAATTATGTAAAAAGACTGGAATTTCAGACTTGTACGACACGATTTTGAGTTGTAGGTTGCAGTAATTATGCGCATGACCTTTGTGCTTACTGGTGATACGACAATGGTCACGAACTTTTGGAAATTCGTTAATTGGCTTTTTACATGTCATGCAACAATATTTGATCCAGACGTTGTCGTTTGCCTTTTGAAATTCTATCTTTTCGGTTTTTCTTTATGGATTTTTTGAATGAGACAGTTGCATTGATCACAACTCGTCGGCCATATCGCTTTTTCACAAATCCAACAAGTGTCACATGCTTCATAGTGTTTTGTAATTCAGAATTCCATTGAAGTATTTCTGGTTTGGTAAACTCCTTGTTGATCATTTGTTTGTCTAGCATTAGTGAATTTATAAACGAAATAGCGGCATATTGTCCTCGATATGTTTCAAGTTTGATGCAAACTCCGTCGCATCGAATTATAAAATAAGAATAGGCAGATGATTTATGATGTTGCGTTTTATTGTATTCCCTTCTTGCAATGGAAGAGGTTCTTGATTCAAAATCGGCCTATATAACAAATGGTGCAAGTTGCTTATGTTTGTAATTTTTTTAATCTTTCAATCTAAACTTTAATATGTTTTCACCTTCTTCAGGTAATACATCTTTGGTTATTACCAAAAAATTGTTATACACGAGGCAAGCTGACAATCTTGCTTCAGTCCACCTACATCCTTCAAGTCCCAAGAACCTGTGTGCCGACTCAGCCCCTCCCCGTCCCTTCGTAACCCAAGGAGGCCCCTACCTCCACGCCTCCACCCCACCACAGAAGTCTCGACTTATTTTTAATCCAACAGCGACTTATTTTTAATCCAACAGTAATGCTCCGTATGACTGTTGGCAAATAGTAATAGATCGACGTGTCTTTCAGTTGAAACGTTTTTAGACGGATACAAAATAGTGTGGCGGCGACACTCGCCGTCGCCCGCCAGTCGACGAACACCGAAGTACCCACCAACAGCGGGCGGGGCAATCCCACAAAATTATTTAATAAACCTCACATGCACATGGGCGGCTATGTACACACAAGGGGGGATTATGTCACGAACGGAGGACTCTAGGCCTGTCCGTTTGTTGGAAATATACCAACCCTAAAGGAATGACAATCAACGTGGCTACCAATCTACCAAGTCAGGTAAACCTCAATAAACCTCAGTACACATAGTGTCTTAGAGAGCAACAACAACAACTGTTTTATTGACCCAAGTCAACCTCACAGTACATGTATAAGCTTCAACTGTGCATCCAGGTCTGCGACTAATAAACCTCAACACAGCAATCAATTTATGCAAGTGATCATGGAACATAAGCATAAAGACTGTGTAATAACCCTCGTGTATTACCACAAGTAACCCACAGCGACAATAACCCTCACTGTGGCACCTAGTATGATCGACAGTAACAATGTCATGCAACTGCACACACTAGCCCAATAAACATAGGAGTAACCTCGTAGCAAACCCCAAGACATGCAAGCTTCGGCTTAGGTTACGGAGCTCTGAGTGAACCTCAGTGTGACCACATGCGACCAGGCCGACAGGCTTCCAGCAACCCAATCCCACGTAGTGAGAACACTGTTGCACAAGCCACACAGGCCTAAACGTCTCACACCTCTCTTGCTCAACCTACAGCCACCAAACTGACACTCAATCCCACTTATTATAAGTGATAGCTTGCTAACAAATATTCTGAGGTCTCACCATTCGCTGCCCTCGACAGATCGCCGAACACCGCGCTGCACAACCCGCCAGCTGTGTGTGAGGCTGAATTAGCGTTTCGCTCTATCTGCACTGCGATGCTTCTACCACGACGTCTGGAGACGAACTAACTACCAAATCACTGACTACGCGCCAATGGATGCGCCGCGCGTCAGGGAACCAGACATGTATTACTAAACTTGCGTCAGTCCACAGACTGTTTCGCCACAATAGGAAATGATCCATTCTTTTGGTCGTAACCGTATAAGTTAATCGACAAGTTGTTCATCGACAATTTGAGACTTGGGTGTAGGAAAGTCGATGCCGGTGATTTTAACTCGTCAGTCGTATAAGTTGAAGGTCTCTCTCTACGTAATTTGTAATTTGACATGACTTTTTCGTTATAAAGTCCCAGAGCCGCACATACTGCCCAACGTATGCATTGGCAATCGTAGTTTTGCACGTCTATGACCGCTTCTTCACGTTAATATAAAACGCGATAATTTCGTCGAGTATCCATCCAGACCCATTGTGGATGAATCGATCTATTCGATCTAAAAGCCATTCCTATTGTTCTACCAACGCATTTTTTACTTCTTGTTTGAAAGACACTGTGGTGATATTATTTAAAAATGTAAACAACGTAAACAAGGTGTTGTTGTTCTGGTCTTTCCTTTTTAAATCGGACTTCAATTGCAATATGTTATCTGTAAGTGCCTATTGCTCGTAATTCAGCTAACACTTTTGATTCGATATGTTTCTTGTGCGTAATAAAAATTGAACAACATATCGTCCTTAAAAATACGCGGTTGTAATTCCCAATTTCTAAGATTTCCTTTTAAATCTTCTAACGGCACGAACGTTTAATTTTTAAAATACTTCTGGACTAATGAAAGCTTTCATTGCCGCGATTAAATCTTTTCTAAGCTTGGGCCATTTCTACCGGTTGCAATCGGTGTAAATGATACCTATCTACAACTCGAAGTAATTGATAAAATTGTAGAGCCACTTGGCGGCATAGCCCCTCCAGAGGGAAACTGCTATAGAAACCCACCCCCTCCGTCAAAAGTGGAATAGGCCAAAGACAGCAGGGAGCGTCTGTGAGTGTACTTGGTTACTTTCATATATTTTGTCAAAGTAATTGGACATCCTCAATATGTTCTTCTTCTGTCTTTGTCCTACCCAGGTATGAGCTGATTTCTTTTTGTTAGATGTAGTTTCCAGAAGCTTTATGTCTGTTGATACGTGGCTGAATTAGTCCAATGTTATCATTCTCTTCTGAAATTATAAATGGGCTGATGATTGAATGAAGTTGATTAATGAAATATTATTACTGACTGACATGATTGATTTTGTTTTGTGATTGTAATATTGAGTATCATATTTTAAATAGCTTTTACATAGATCGGACATCATATTTTGTCTCGCGAATACGCTATTTGTTCATGGAAAGTACTTTAAGTCATGAACTATTCTTTGCACTGTCAGGGTAATGGCAGGTTTAACTGCAAAGTTCTTGGAAGTTTAAGAATATATAGGGGAAATTCATGACTGTCATTACAAACGATTGATTTGCTTACATCGACGAGGTATATTTGAGTAACTTGTAGTGCTAGGCTAACAAAATACATGTAGTGAAAGTTTCACTTTGAGGCCATCCAAAATTTCCATTATGCCCAGTGCCTGTACAGAGATAAGCTGAAGCAGAGCACGGTCAAGTGCATAAGAAATAATATATTAACAGTGGAACGTTGCCGTATAACGAGGGAGTTGGCCACCCAGTGGAATATGACACCGTGGACTAGCTAGGAGTCGGGGTAGCTAGGGGCAAGAGGTTACAAAGTTATGTTCCCCTTGAGGTTTGACAGGCAGTGTATTGGGCTGGCCACTAGTTCTAAAGTGATGTATGTCATTAAGTCTCGGTATAATGGCTATACTATTTGATGCTTTTACAGTCACAGAAAATCGACTATTATTCTTGTTGTTTGCAAAGTAATCGGACATCCTCAATATGGTCTTCTTCTGTCTTTGTCCTACCCAGATGCACTATTAAACATTACTAGAGGATAGTAGGGTAACAAATCTTGCGACCTTGCCAGGACCTGAGGCAAATGCTACCCAAATACTGCCCAGGAGACAACGATGTTAACATCCCCTGATATGGTTGAGGTCCTTGAGCAGAGGGAGGTGGTGAAGATACGCGAATGGCGCAGGAAGTGACGAGAGACGACCCTTATCTCGCTTTGGGGCAGTTGACGTAGTTTGTCGTTGAAAACGGAAACATGGAGGATCTGCTTGCATTGCAAGAGGAGCAACTGCAGCAGGTGTGCAAGAAGTTGGGAGTGGATGAGCACACTCCCAGCTAGGAAAGTGCACGCTGGGTCCTCGTCCGGAGATCCGCCATCTCAACAGTGAGACCCTCGAAGAATTGGAAGATGAGGGTCAGACGGTTTTTGAAGATCTTCAAAGCTTCCTTAAGACCTTCGCTCTAGGAACCTCAAGCACACCAGATGTCTCACCACCCGCCCCAGTGTCAAGCCCAGTATCCACATCTGACACCCCTGCTAGCCCATCTGCTGTCTCAGTAAACCAAATGATTAGCCTGCTGAAGAAAGAATTTCGCATCATCGGCCAGTTTAGGGAGCCAGGCCAAAAGGACCGGCTGTCCCATAGTAGTCTCATCAAACAAATAAAGAGCGGCCTGCGGAAATCATACCAGGAGGTTGAGATTATCGAGGCCGTCATTCGGTCCATCGCCACCGGAATGCAGCTGAGAAGCTACCTTGAGGGCAAAGAGGGGCTGACACTGACAACCCTAGGGGAAATCCTTCAAGCAAAATAATAGAGAGGTAATGCCTCAGGGATGTACCAAGATATGTCTTCGGCATTGCAGGGAAGTACGGAGTCCGCCTACGACTTCCTTGTACTGGTTCTCGACCTACGCGAGAAAATTCTAAAGGTGTCTAAGACGGAGAGCACCATAAAGTACGATCTGGCATTGGTACAGAACATGTTCCTGCACTCACTGTATACAGGGCTCCAAAATGATAACATTTGGGCGGAGCTAAAGCCATTCCTCTTCGACAGTGAGACTTCCAATGAAATCCTCTTCCAACAGCTGAAGAACAGTTGCCAAAGGGAGGGAGATTGTACGGCTAGCTAAGATGAAGAAAGCTAAGCCGACTACAAATGTGCAGGAGGTGGCTGCGACTGAACCTCAACAAACCGACGTAATGAGCTAGTTCCGGCAAATTCAAGCAGAGTTGGCTGCCCTCAAAGTTTCCACCAAGCAGGCAGTCCAGGAACCCAAGTCCAGGGAGGGGGCCAACAGATCTGGCCACCCGCCTAGTGAATAAGACTGTCATAACTGCTGCCAGGCTGGGAAGGGTCCGGAATGTGATCACAGCTTCACCTGTGGCAGCGCAGAGCGCTTCCGCAGGGACTGCAAACAACGATCGGGAAAGGGCAGCAGGGTAAGCGTAGGGGACGCGTAAATGCCCTTTGTCCACAGCAGTCCCCGGATATAGTCAACGATCCACAACAACCCCATCCAGCCAAATCACCATCCAAAACGACAGACAAGCCCAAGAGTGTTGCTCTAATGGCAATGTCAGCACAACAAATCTGTAACCACTATATTAAACTTCAATTACATTTGGCCGGTATATTAATTATGATATCAAACTGCTGTTGTGACCCCGGGATTCTTTTAAAAGAGAGAACTGTATAGTCCTAAGAAATCAGACTTTTAGTCTTGTTCCACTGTCGTAACTCAAATACTTTTATTTACATATGGACAGTGGTTTTTTAATTACAATCGTCTGATTTGTTCGAATCTGAATTGAAATCAGAAGAATTTCATTAAACAGTCTAATACATTAAAAGAAATCTATTACTTTTCAGCGATGGAAAAAAAATTGGTCAGTGAAAATCTAAGTCTCTGTCTGGATTCCCTGCATCTCTTTGACTTTTCCTCAACTTCCAGATTTTGTCGGGTGCTTGATGTAACCTCGTGCGTTGTCTTGGATAGCCCCGTTATCTGGTTACTAGGCAGTATCCCCGGCAGTGGTGGGTCTGAGCCCCTACGTCTTTACTGTCTCTGGCGCACCCCAGTAGATGGATGGAAATTGGAGGAGTAAGGGCCATCTGAATAATAAGTGATAACACACATAATCGAAAACCAGTTTCAACCTACCGGTCGAACCTTCTAAACGTTTACCCAAAACAAATTGTACAACTTTAAGTAAATTCTATGTTACTTCTTGATGAAATTCGGCCAATCAATCCGCAGACATTACTTTTAAGGTATTCGATACATGACATGGAAAGAAACTGACTTTTATATGTATTTTACAAAAACATCTAAGATCTTGGTTTACGTGGTTTCATTTCTCTTACCTCATTTCACAAATAACTTACGGTTATCGGACTCTGTCCTAGCTTGAAGTGGTCACAGGTTGGGTGCTGCTATACAGAAGGTACAATCTCGGCTGGAGAATTTCGGCACTTTAACATTCTGCCGAGCTGATAAAAGTCGACGATCATCAAATGACCACAAGGAACTTGCGAACTCAGCCGAAGCCTTGGTTGCAGTCATTATTCACCTCAACCTTTCCAAAATTCTCCCTCTCACTTTCTCCCTGACCGTTTCTGTCGATCTCGACAGCCACCCTCAGTGTTTTTTCATTCCTCCACAAAAACCTCAAGGCACGTTTTACACCGATAACCATGGCCCGGACAATACTGAAATTATATAACTCAACCCCCTTTGACTATACTGGACGACGTGGAGCGTAAACTATTATCTCGACATCCAGAACTCCGATTGGTTGTGACGCGTCTACGAGGGATAAACGATGATTGGGTGAAACTTTTTACACGTCATTCGCGAAGAGTACACTACCGGTATACAATACAATGTACACGTACAGCAAACTCGATTGTGTTCGCTGGAACGCGAACGCTGGAACGCAATTGTGACAAAATCAACCCACAGAGTTCCAGATTAATCAAGCTCGTAGGCCCAAAATGCAACATTCAGTGTAACTAAGGAGGAAGAAGGACTGGTACCCTTGAGACACTGGCGCACGGGTCTCTTTTGTGTCTTCCTCGTGGGTCAGAGATAATATGCCCAAAGCCCCGATTAGACTGTGACTGACCTGCTTGACACTAGTACCCTAACAGTGACAGCTGCCAATGATACACAGCTTCCGTATGATGGTTTCATTAAAGCAGAATTCCAGCTGCTGACCAGAGACTAGCAGCCTCTATTGGTTCCAGTGTTGGTGACAGGTGTCCGCCTCAGTAGCGCCATTATTGTGTCCAACGTGCTTGAGGAATTGGTGCAACATCCCGGATATTCAGCTGAGTCCCTGCTGGCGGCCATGAAAGACACTTTCCCAATGACCGCAAAGCAGAATGTAAAAGCCCTGGTTAACCTTCTTCAACAGCCAACCTCAGCAAGACTATGCATGGTGAAAACAGGAAGGAGGGCTGTCACAGTGAAGAAAGGTTTTTGTGCCTGTCTTGTATGCTATCTTCATACCAGGGCCCCTGAGTCGATGACAGTGATGTTTGAATCAGATGTAGAAAAACCATAGTCAGGCTTGGAGGTAGCAGATGCAGTTGTGACGATCCCCAAATGAAGCTCTTGTCGCATGTACGTCCTGGCCTCTAGCCCTACTGGCCATGACATCACCATCGTAAGGAAGACCTACCTTGGTAGTCTGCAGACCATAAGATCCATCTTCCCTGCTGAGGTCAAGGCCACCACACAAGCTACAGCCACAACAGAGGCGTCTGTTCCGCAGGTGTGTCCAGCCTCAATGCGGAAAGCCTTTGGGACAATCCCATTGACCTTCACCATCCATCAGAAGAACAAAAGGTCATAGTAAAGAAAAGAAAATGCTTCAAGAAGAATCTGGAACATTTGCTCAGAATGCCCAAGACGTGGGAAGCATTGAGAAATTACAGATGACTATCAAACTCAATGACACAATGCCCGTCCAGCGGACATACCAGTCAATCCCCCAACCTTTGTATCGCGAGGTTTAAAGATTATCTGACAGATCTCCTCAATTGGGGATGGACCCAGAAATCCTCATCCAACTATTCCTCAGCAGTAGTGTGCGTGGGGAAAAGGATAGCTCCCTCAGACTGAGTATTGACTACAAACAACTGAATCTGAAGACCATCACAGATAGGCAGCCCACCCGACGCATACAGGATATGCTCGATAGCCATGGAGGCAACAGGTGGTTTTAGACCCTGGACCAAGGCAAAGCCTATCATCAGGGGTTCATGGCAGAAGAAAGCCGTCACCTTACTGCTTTGTGACCCCTTGGGTCTCCATGAGTGGGTACGCATACCTTTCGGGCTTAAAAATGCACTAGCAGTATATCAACAATGCATGGAGTCCTGCCTTGATGAAATGAACAACCAGATCTGCACGGTGTACCTGGACGATGTCCTTGTTTACAGTACCACATTCAAAGGCCATGTTGAGAGGGTGAGGAAGGTTCTCTGCAGGATGCAAGAACGTGGCATGAAGTTGAGGCCCATTAAGTGTTCGCTGTTTCAGCTGCAAGTGAAGTACCTCGGTCGCATGGTGTCAGCAGATTGTCACTGCATTGACCCCGAAGACACGTCAGCACTCGAGGCCCTCAGACAAAAGAGACCTGCCACATTCACAGAGGTTCAACAACTTTTGGGGCTTCTAGGATATTACTGCCCTTATGTGCCTAACTTCTCCCAACGTGCTAACGTGCTGTATGATCTACTGAAACAAGACCAAGCTCAATGTCCACACCAGGGCCAAAGTCGAGGGAAAAGGTTGCGTAAGCAGAACAGCAGAATCCCAAGACGAAAGAATGATCCTGTCAGATGGGAGGCCGTCCACCAGGACGCCGTTGAGTCAATCCCTGACTGTCTGAAGAAACCACCATGTCTTACCCTTATTTTGCTCTCCCCTCTGTACTTCACACGGATGCCTCCCAAGATGGACTCGGCGCTGTCCTCTACCAAAAACAAGATGGGAAACTAAGGTTCATTGGTTATGGGTCCAGGACACTGACACCGGCTGAGAAGAATTACCATATGCACGCGGGAAAGCTTGAATTCCTGGCCCTGAATGGGCAGTATCAGAACACTTCCGAGATTACCTCTACTACGCTAAGCATACCACTGTGTATACCGACAACAATCCCATAACATATGTCTTGACCACTGCCAAACTTAATGCGACGGGGAACTGCTGGGTTGCAGAGTTATCTGATTTAACCTGGAGATCAGATACCGTCCAGGAAAGGCCAATGGAGATGCAGATACCTTGTCACGAATTCCACAAAGCTGGAGCAACTGGAAAATGCTCACACGGAAGCTGTTTCCATGAAGCTGTTCCCACGTGATGAAGGCAACCAGTCAAGGGATTACCGCCCAGGCGAACTGCCACACTGCATGGGCCAAGGCTTAGTCTATCGATGATCCCATGGTGGAAGCAGTCCGAACGCCAATTCAGCAGTTCAGTAAACAGGAAGTTAAGCTAGCCCAGGAAAATGACCCCGGTATCCAGAGAGTTCTACACTACAAGAGCTTAGGAAGGTTGCCTACTTGGAAGGAACGGAAAAAGAGAAACAAGGGAGGTCAAGACACTCCCCACGAATGGGGGAAACCCCAAGTAGACGGTGATGGTATAGTTTGGCGGAAGACTGAAAGTCACACCCAACTAGTTCTTCCGCAGCAGTTTAAACGCCTGGTCTACACCGAAGCTGCATGACCAGGCGGGACACCTGGGACCTGAAAGAGTGATCCATCTGCCTGAGATAAATTGTACTGACCGCGTATGTCATCCGAGATAGAGCATCACATCGGTAAAGTGTACCGGTGCCTCATCCGTACGAAACCAGCCAAACACAAAAGAGCACCTCTTGTAAACATCACCACCACCCAACCATTTGAGCTTTTTCCATTGACTATGTCCACTTAAAACGTTGCAAGGGAGGTTTCCAATATATTCCTGTAATTATGGATCATTTTACTAGGTTTGCCCAAGCCTACCCAACGAGAAAAAAAGCGGCAAGACTGCAGCCGACAGCCGTTTCAATGACTTCATCTTCAGGTTCGGTTTCCACAAGAAGTTGCACCATGACCAGGGGCGTGAATTCGAGAACCACCTGTTCACCAGACTGTGAGAGTATTCTGGTATCACTAATTTCTGTACCACACCGTACCACCCCCAGGGTAATGGTCAGGTCGAACAGTTTAACCGAACCCTACTTGGGATGTTGAGGACCCTCGCCGATCATCAAAAGAGTGACTGGAAATCTGCTGTGAACAAGATGATGCACGCCTACAATTGCACTCAACATGAAACGACGGAGTATTCGCCATTCTACCTCCTCAACGGTAAGCATCCTCGTCTACCAATTGACCTGGCCTTCGGGTTGGAGAGACAGCAAGAACGGGCTGTCACAGGCCCAGAGTATTCTAAACGTAGGCAGAATGAGATGAAAGAAGCCTACCGGATAGCTTCCCAACATGCACGCAGCACAGGACTGCGCAGCAACACTTACTACGATCGAAAAGCTAAGGGAACCTTCCTCTCCCCAGGTGACCGAGTTCTCGTCAATAATTTAATGCGAGCAGAGGGGCTGTCTAAGCTTCGACCATATTGGAAAACTGGATTTACCAAGTAGTGAGGCAGAGGGGCAGAGACATCCCAGTGTATGAGGTGCAACCCGAGGGAGGGGGGGGCAAGGCAAAAGCAAGGTCCTGCATCGAACCTTGTTGTTGCCATGTGACTTCATCAGTGGGGACACCAATCAGGACAGCACCCTGAACCTAATTCGACAAACTCGACGTGGTCACCACCGAGGGATTCCCAGGCAAAACGCAGGAACCCAGCCAAATGACACCCAGGAAGTGCAACCAGCCATGATCAACACTGATGACGACGAAGATGAATTAACAGTCGTCGTTACCAAGCCCTCTCCAGTCAGCAACATGAAAGGAGGGACAGCATGCACCCCAGCTCACCCTGCACAGGGCACCTCAAGTTCACCCAGCTCAGTTGCAGACTTAGCTGCAGACGATACAGACATGTCTGCTCCTCCGCCAGTACAGGGAGTGGAAACTACCGTGACGACACAAGTTATGCCATCGGACCAACTCCCACAGTGCCAAAGAAGACAGTGGATACATAGTCTGCTGTGGCAGAGAGTGCCGAATACTTGGCGAGTGGCACGCCCTAAGAGGCACCTCAAGTAGAGATGCATCGACCAACTCGTAACAGACACCCTCCAATGATGCTGACCTAAGACAGCCTTGGGACACCGTAATCTCAACCTGCATTGGTGAATGCAGCACATGTGCCTTATATGATACCGATGGGTTGCCATTATCCCCAATTTCCCAAAGAGCCACTTGTACCCGTTCCAATTCACCAGCAATTTCCGCATCCTGGTCAAAACTTTTGGCAGTATTTACCACCATCACCAAACTACTAACCGTTGACTCCTGTTCCTTACTCGATGGAGCCCAAACAAGTTAGATCTTATGTTGTATTACAGCAGTCATCAATCTGGAGGCACGGTGGCAAGTAGATGAACCTGGTAATCATGTGGCACTATTGGAGGAAAGAGAGGTAGTGAGGACAGAAGTTAGCTCTCGTCAGAAAAGGCTGCACATGAACACCAGCACTACAATTCATGAATGTTGAGATGCTAGCCAATTCACCTGATTGGTGTACGAGACTTAGGATGAGATGCCCATAGTGCTCTGGATCCACTCCAGTGGAACTCATCCCGGCACCAGTGGAGCTTTGGGGCAAACTCATCTGGTCGACACGACACTCCTGTGTGAATGGACTGTGTTGTTCCCAGACTGTTGTGCATGGCCCACCGTGGAAAAGCAAGTTAAATGTTGTACCAACCTTTCTTTTTGAAGGGGAGTGTTGTAGAACCCCTTTGCGACATAGCCCCTCCAGAGGAAAACTGCTCTTTGTCCTACCCAGGTATGAGCTGATTTCTTTCTGTTAGATGTAGTTTATGTCTGTTGATACGTGGCTGAATTAGTCCAATTTTATCATTCTCTTCTCAAATTATAAATGGACTGATAACTGAATGAAGTTGATCAATGAAATATTATTACTGACTGACATGATTGATTTTGTTTTGCGATCGTGATATTGAATGTTATATTTTAAATAGCGTTTGCATAGTTCGGACATAATATTTTGTCCTGCGAATACGCCATTTGTTCATGAAAAGTAGTGTGACAAGAATGCACTTTTCTTTATTCATCCGAAGTAGGCAGGAATCATTTCTGCGTGTTCGACAGGAAGGAAGTGGAACGTGTGTAATTTCAGCAATTTTTCAGTGGACAAGTCAAACATTGTTAGCTGAACAAATTTACCAAAAATGCTAACTGTTTACTGAATAATTCCGTCATAATGTGCAAAAGCCGTCCATTTTAACACCAATGCTATTTAATGTGTTGTTTCTTTTAGATTCTTATGCGACTTGTAAAGCATACATGTACAGTACATGTACATGTAGGTGGCGAAACGTTATACGTATTACATGCACAGTGTCATTGAATTTGCCGATTGTATACGTGTGCCTGACATTTTACATACAAATTAACGGCATACTTAACTAATGCATGTACGCATGTACTCAGTGTTTTCGTTGAGATGAAATGCGACGTGCATTTTCAGCCTATCAGCATACGCGTGCAGTTTTCTGCCCTGCCGAAAATCTATAAAGGCGAGCCGGCTTCACATTCAAGTGCCGTGTTTACCCACAGAGCAGGCCCTGTGGGAAGAAGCGATCCGGCACCGGGAAGAAGCAGGAAGACAATGACGAACTAGAAAGAAGGGTTATGATGATAGGAAAACAAACATGGCCACGTACAGGAAGTTTCAATTGCTACTCGCGCAGTCGCAGCAATAATCTTGAGGCTTAGAATAAACGCAGGGGCACGTGCAGGCTGAATTCACCTCACCTGACAAAAAAGAATCGCTTGAACTTGAAGGATGATTTGGATGTAAATAAATGAGAAGCATAATTGAGAATTCTGGAAATATTTTCTCCACTCCGTTATGAATTATCTGTCATTGTCTGTCTTAGGGATTCCGCCTCAGAAAAAAAGGTTTAGGATCAGACTTTAGGACAGACTCGGATTATTCCAACTGCCCAATTCCAACATCTTCCCTTGCGTTGCGAACCAAGCGTCCTATCCCTCCTTTACCCTTCTCCCATCAATGAAGTCTACTGGGGTTTGACATGAAGGCCTGTCTTCTTAAAAGTGTGTTGCGACATCACTACTGTGGGTGAAGCAGGTAGCTCAGCAAGTGTCACTGATATCCCCAGGTTGATCCCGGCGGGTTAATTTTAGTGATTTGTTAGGCCCAGTGCAGGTCAAGTCCCGTATACCCGTTACATGTTTGGCGGCAGCGGTAGGATTTCGGCTGAAGAATTTTAATGGTAATTTGATCACGCTGCTAACCGGGAAGGGCGTAAACGTGCGTACTTCGGACCCCGAGATTCAGTTTGGACCCATTCCAGAGGGATCACCGGAGAGTGATAATGCGAGCACTGACACGACTAGAGATGGCTCCGCTATCCAGGCTGGAGGAGATGCGTCAACCCCATTTGTGATTAACTTGGATGAGGAACGTGAAGAATTAATGCGAATGAGGCAGGAAAAGAAGAATCTGTGAAGGCAACTTGAAGCCACTGAAGAAACGAGATTTATCTCCTATCCCAATTCCACCCCCGAATACACCCCAAATCTTGAAGCCCTCAGGTACAACTGATCGTCCAGAAGTGATAAAACCAGTCCATTTACTGAGTCAGACAAGCCTTGAGCTCGGCCAACGACGTTTGATGGGTCGGGTTCTTGAACGGATTACAGGGTACAGTTTGAGGGTATAGTCCACTAATCCAAGCCCCATTGAAAACAGTGTAAAATCAGCACCGTTCAGGGCACAATGGCATGCACGCCAACATCCCTGAGATTTCTGAAAAACAAATGAAATTCTTGTCTGGTCACTAATCTTTCAATTTCTTTTCAATATTTTGTGGGTTAACCAATTACATTCTTAATTATTCCCACAAAACAAAATCCCCCCCCAAAAAGTGATTTTTTGGAAGTCGGATTGCAGCCATTTTTTAAGATACTGTCGGCGCATTTTTAATGTTAATGAGCTGCCCAGAGAAACTCTCACTTGAATTAGTGGTCTGCACCCTTGAACTACTAGCTGAACTGCATAGCTGGGGAGAATCAGCAAAAGCAACTTATCTTGCCGCGTGTTTGCGTTGGCCAGCTCAGTCGGTATAGGGAGGTTTAGACGACGAACGGAGACGTAACTACAGTTTCCTAATTGCCGCCTTGGGACAGAGATTTGGCCCTGAAAATCAGACTGAGATATTCAGAGTACAGCTGAAGACCAGACAGAATGAGACACAAACAGAACTAGCCCAAGCCAAAGGGCAATTGACGAGACAGGCGTATCCGAGTGCAAATCACCAACTACAAGAGACTTGTAGGAACATTTCATCGATGCATTGAATGATGCTGACATAAGATTGAGGGTATTTCAGTCAAGACCATCAAGTCTTGAAGATGCAGTTAGAGTTGCCGTGGAGTCGGAAGCATTCCAAGTTGCGGATAAGCAACGTACATGGACAAGAAGACCGACAGTCGAATGATCAATGCAGATGACAGGAGATAGGGTCAAGAAAATTACGTTGATGAAAGGCAGAATCTGCAGGAGCAAGTGATGTCCTTAACTACACATGTAGAGAAAGCGCTGACGGAGGGATTTAAAAATTTGCAAGGACAATTGAATGTCAACAATGAGAGGAAGAATGCAATCTTAATCGGTCAAGTTGCAAGGCCTGCAGGGCAGAAATGGGAGCACTCGGGAAATTGCAGCAGGGAAACGGGCAGCAGCCGAGCAACAACCGGACCAGTGTTCGGCCGAGGCCCAACTGTGATAAGCAGACGCTAGGAACCCTTTCATTATCATCAGCTGACTTTTCTAATTGACACTATAACTATTTTACGCCCTGACGTGTACTAAAAGATACCCGAGAGTAAGCGACCGCCGCTGGAGAAAAAGACGATGGAGTTGATGATGCCGGACGGCAAGCCACTGTCTTTCCATGGGCAAGGATTTTTCATGGTTATTATTAGAGGAGATGTCCGAAAAGAAGTACAACATAAATTGTGGATTGCTGACATTGAACTTGAGGGTATCTTGGGCTGTGACTTTCTTCATCGTTACATCTGTAACTTAGACGTCGGGAAAGGCGAGATGCAATTCAAAGATGAACCTGTAAAATGTACAATGGGAAGACTCAAACCTTCTTGTTGCCGAGTTATGGCCAAGACGAATGTGTGTATTCCACCAAGGGGCGAAGTTTTACTACCAGGGCGAGTGATGAATTCAGACAACATTAGCCTTGCTTTGATGGAGCCAACAGCGACGTTTGGCCTGATGGTTGCCAAGGTACTAATCGATGAAGAGCTTGTTCCAGTGCGTCTTCTTAACTTGAGTGATCAACCATCACGAGTGTATAAAGGAACGAACATAGCGATATGTGAGCCGATCCAAGAAGTAGTTGTGACTGAGGAGACTGATGAGAAGTTTCGTACCGCAGTTGCCCGAGCCCAGGGCGGAAAAGCAGGAAGGAGTGAGCAGGTTGAAAAACACGTTGCACTAGACCACTTAGAAGATTTGTATACTCGATGCAGAACGCACTTGAACCCGGAGCAACGACAGTAGCTGACAAACCCTTTGATACAACATGAAGGAGCGTTTGCCTCATCCCCTGACGACCTTGGAAAAACCGAAGTATACAAACACAGGATTGACACAGGCGAGGAAAAACCAATACGGCAAACCTCGAGGAGACTACAGGTATTTCAGAAAAAGGAAGCTGACACAAAAGCTAACAAGATGTTGAAGAGGGGCATAATCGAACCTTCATGCAGTCCTTAGGCATCGCCCATTGTACTAGTAAAGACTAGTCAAGAAGAAGGATGGAACAACCCAATTCTCTGTCGATTACAGGAAGCTGAATTCGGTGACGATCAAAGATTCGTATCTACTTCCTAGAATTGATGATTCACTTGATGCTTTGTCAGGTTCAGTATGGTTTTCTACACTTGATCTTCAAAGTGGGTATTGGCAGGTTGTTGTAGAAGAAGTAGATCGTGAAAAGACTGCATTTGTGACCGGCACGGGAGTTGGATTCTACCAATTCAAAGTCATGCCGTTTTGACTCTGTAATGCGCGAGCAACATTTGAGAGATTAATGGAAAGAGTTTTAGCAGGTCTTTAACAGCAGACGTGTTTGTTGTGATTTGGATGACATAGTCTCTTATGGTCGCAGTTTTTAGCAGGCGCTCGAGAGACTGGAAGAAGTGCTGGTTCGATTGAAGACAGCTGGGTTAAAGCTAAGCCCGAAGAAGTGTTATCTGTTCCAGAAAAGCGTTTTAATTTTGGGCAACGAAGTTTCTCGCGAAAGAATAGCTACCGACAAGACGAAAATAGAAGCGATACGAGGATAGCCGACACCGAGGAATGTAACCGAAGTAAGAAGCTTCCTCAGCTTGTGTTCATATTACAGACGATTCTTTAGAGATTATCATGAGGTTGCCAAACCGTTGCACAAACTAACAGAAAAACAACGGGGATTCAGATGGACTGATGAGTGCAACATGGCCTTTAGTCAGTTGAAGACAGCCCTTGTAGTGAAGCCCGTCTAACCAGGATATTTTGCCTCTCGTTGACGGCCTCTCGACCAATCAGAAGGCCGGATTTGGCCCCGCGTGGCCTTATTAACATAAAATAAAAAAACACGATATTCCATTCAACAAGGAGGGTGTAGGTAATTTTAGGAGGGGTTGTGGTGGCATTTAAAAATACAGGAACGTACCATTTACTGTGTATTGTGGCGAGTGAAGTTATTGCGCTGATTGAAAGACCGTGACGGCTTAAGAATTTCACATGGTGACCGATTTTTATTGTATTTAGACAGAGGCCTAAGGCATGCTTTAAAGCAATATAGTTCCCCTCAAATAAAAAGAGTTTAATTTGACCTTGCTTGTGAAATAGGATGATAAAAAATAGTAGATGAGTCATACTGACCGTATGGAATTCCATATCTGCCGTCGTCCGTCGCCTTTCGCTTTTTGTTGTGTCCCAACTGCAAAAACAAATACATTTAGTTCTACTGCTAAAATGAGAGTCAGGCACGATAGATCGATCGATCGAGTATATGGACATGTGAAACGATCAAGGGTCAAAGTTAAAGATACCACTGCGCAATCGAGACAAAAAAAACGGACGGGGCTCGACGGGCGACGCACGACGGGCGACGCACGACAGCAGATATGGAATTCCATACTGACCGGGAGGTCCTGGCCAACCAGGAGGTCTAAAAGTAATTAGAAATTAGGAAGCGATAATCCCTAAACAATAGACAGCTCGTGCCGGCGGGTAATGAGAGGGATAGTCCCTAGATAATGGACTGTACATAGTGGGTGAGCTGCGTCGGTGGACTATTGTGTTAATGTTTATATTGTACGTTGGAAGTGAGCGTGGAGCTTTGGACACTAAAGGAGAGAGGGCGTCCACGTGCTAACGGTCTTCCGCTTAGCTTACTTTGGCCACCAAGATTTGATCGATACTAGAGTTTTTTATGTCGGTTACCCTGTACATGTATATGGTTTGGGCTCTGGCAGAATTTTTAAAATTCTTTGAACGGATGTTTTTCGGATGTTTAATACCCTGTATATGTATACGTTTTACAAATTCAGTCAGAGCGGAGCGTTTATGTTGTTCTTTATTGTGGGACCTAAATGTAAAATATAGCATTATATAAACTTAAGAATTCTTGGGGGCGGCATGACGTCAGTTGGGGAATTTTTAACACGTAGCAAAGGGGTAAATTTACCTGAGATTTGTCATCTGAACAGCCGTCACGGTGGGGGCTTGGCTACGCAGAAAGGTTTCGGGAACGTCGATGATGCCTCGACGCAGAAACCAGCGCCCAAACGCCAAAAGATATCGGGCGATATACGTGACCTCTACCGCTTGACGATGGTCAGGGAAGTGAACATGAAGAAATTCAAGTCGACGGGGCAAGAGTACACCGTCAGATTTAATAACGATATTTACGGCCAATCTACCGTTATGGAAACCTTAAATCAAGTGTTTCAGAGTTTTATCGACACGTTGACAGAGGGGGCAGAGCCCAAAGATTTGATACGCATGGTAGTTACGTGTCCAGAGCTGGACTATCCCATCGCGTTACCCTTTATGCTCAAGTCTCGATTAACGGCCGAACGATTTCTATCTAGGATGGAGACGGTGTTACAGCCTTACAAAGAATTCACCACCGATGGAACCCTCGCAATTCAAATGACGCATGTTGCAATGCCATGTTGCAATGCCAGAAGGTGGTAAACGTCGACGCAAAATGTACGTTAATCTGGAAAGGTTTTTTAAGAGAAAAGCAATGTATCATTCAGATCGTAAATAAAGATGAGCTGTGCTGTGCTCGAGCCATCGTCACGGCCAAAGCTCGACTCCAAAAACACGAAAAATGGGATGCCGTCCGCAAAGGGTACAAGCCGCAAAGTACACTCGCTTCAGAATTGCACCGTCAGGTTGGGGTACCATTAGCGAAAAGTGGAATCGAGGAAATATAACTGTTTCAGAAGGTCCTTACTGGCTTTCAAATCATCGTAGCATCCAAATACAACGCAAACGCTGTGATCTACAAAGGGCCCTTTGCCCATTAACAGATTTACCTCTATCATCATGATGAGCACTATGACGTCATAACCAGCATGCCGGCCTTCCTGAACAGAAGTTATTTCTGCGTGAGATGTCTCAAAGGTCACGACCATCCGGAAGACTATAGATGTCAAGGCTCTTGCAAACTTTGTTTCCAACACAACTGCGAGGAAGGCGAGTTAGTATATTGCGCAGACTGCAACAGACACTTAAGAAGCGGCTTGTGCTTCGAGAACCACCAGAAACGAAACACGCGAGGTTCGTCCATTTGCAAGTCCCATTTCACATGGCGAAATTGCGGTCAGCCGTAGACATCTCAGAGGCAAAGATCACAGATGTGGGGAAAGGTACGGCAGTATATTCCGAGAGTTTGTCCTTCCCGAACACCTGTGTATATGCGACCGGTTGCGGGTAATAAAACCAAACCCAATGACTACTGTGGGGAGGCTGAGGAAGTAGAGGATGGAGAAGCCGTAATTACAGTCAGAGCTAATGACGATAGTGAAGATGACGCCACAAGTTATGTCTTCTTCGATTTTGAATGCGTACAATAAACAGTTGTTCACGAACCAAATCTCTGCATCGCCCACAAACTTTGTACCAAATGTTTGACTGATAAAGACCTGTGCTCACAATGTGAACAGCGCGAGCGACTTTTCACTGGGTCCACCACGAGGCAGGAATTTTGCCATTGGCTTTTTAGCGAAGAGAACGCGGGTGCCATCGTTCTCTATCACAACTTCAAAGGGTACGATTCCTATTTCATCCTGTGGTATTTGTACGACAATGCCGTCCTACCCGAGGTTATTTTGAATGGAGCCAAGTTGATGAGCATTACTATACCTGTGATGGATACCAAGCTCATAGACTCTTTCACCTTCCCGCCCGTGGCCCTCTCCAAACTCCCCGGTGCCTTCGCTTTGAAGGAATTGGCGAAAGGTTACTTTCCTCATCTGTTTAGTACTTGGGTCAATCAGAAAATTGTATTGAGTCACCTTCCCGATATGCATTATTGCAATCCCGATTCCACGTAGCCGGCAGACAGACAGGTCTTTGGCCAATGGTATCAAGAACACAAGAATGACTCCTTCGACTTTCAAGAGAAATCGTCAAATATTGCCGTTCTGACATCGATATTCTCCGTCGGTGCTGTCTCAGCTTTAAATCTTTCTTCATGAACATGACTGCCGACGATTCAACTCTCGGTATAGACCCATTTTGCCATTGTATTACAATTGCGTCTGCTTGTAATTTCGTGTACCGGACCAAGTACATGTATTTGGCTCCAGTTACCATCGCTATCATCCATCCTCAGGGATATCCTTCTAACGATCGTCAATCGGTCAAGGCTCTCAAACGGATGGCCCATGAGACTGGCCACCAAGTTCAGCATGCAGCCAACGGTGGTGAGAAGCACATCGGTCCCTATAAGATTGACAGTTACTACAAGTCGAACAGATTAAAAACCGTACTCGAATTTCAAGGTTGTCTCCATCATGGGCACGCTTGCCTGGTTTGGGATACACCCCCTGAAAGGCCTCACGATGGACAAGCTTTACCAGAAGACCATTGACAAGCGTCGGTACATCACGGAGTGAGGGTTTACTTACATCGAACAATAAGAGTGTGAGTTCGATACAGAACTTTCGCAGATATTCAGACACCTCTTGTGCCACGTGATGCTTTCTGCGGAGGTCTAACCAATGCTACTCGACTGCATTACGCGGCTGGGACTGGTGAAAAGATCTCATCCGTCTTCTGAGCAAACTTTGGTGAGCTTTGTCAGAAGGCCATCCAATTTAAAAATCTCATTGGTAATCTCATTGGACTGTGTAGGTTTGGTGTTTACTTACTAAAAGAAGAATTTGAGCAATAAAAACAGCAATTTATACATTTGAAAGACCAATTTATACAATAAAAAGACCAATTGAAAAATACAAAGTTCATTTTGAACAATTAAAATAAAAGATCCGTTTGAGCAATGAAAAGAATATATTTTAGCAATGAAAAGATCAATTTACACCATAAAAATCAATTTGAACAATAAAAGAACAATTTGAACAATGAAAAGAGTAAAAGAGTAATAAAACGAGTAAAAGAGCAATACATAGAGCAGTTTGAGCAATAAAAAAACAATTTGAACAATAAAACAATGAAAAAATAAAAACGAAATATGCAAATCAGAGGCAGTAAATATGTGTATATTTAGGATATACGGGACGATTTAATTTGTTTCGCTTCATTTAAAGGTCATCCTTCGCAGGGTCTACATGAATGGTATTTATGCAACCAAACCCTATGCTTGTCACCAGTGTGACAAATGCTTCGGTCAGAAGTTCAATCTAGAGAGGCACATGGAAAATATCCATGTTGAAGAGGAATCAGACATGAATTAAGTTGACAAAAACTCGGATTCTGTTGAGGAGGTCGATGACGAAACCTCGGATGGATAAAGTGCAGATTGGAAGACAATGCCGCCTACCTAGATTGGCTGGCTGAAGCTAGAGAAACACAAAGGGGGATGACGGATGAAAAATATGACAAGTACGTCAACGAAGGCATGGATGAAGATCAAGCCAGGCAGAAGGTAAACAGAAAAACCCTCTGGGCAGTCAAACAAGACTTTTTCGACAACTATATGGAGCTCCTGTCAAGTTACCAACATTTGAGGGAAAATGAAATTCACAAGGACATTGTGGATGATCACGATGGAAAACTTATTAAAGGCATGAACGTCAACAAAGCCTTGAAAAGAGTTTTGTCTAAACATGCTGCAAAATTTGCCGGATTGTTTAATGACGAAAAAGAGCATACCTAAAAGATAGTCTGTAGAGACAAATGGTTCCGAAAAGAACGAGTACATGTAATGCCTCCTACTTCAAAGTTAATAAACTTCCAGTAATCACCATTGAAGTAATTCTTAAAATTACTAAGATAATTATTGTAAAAAATCAGTGTGAACAACGGGAAATAAAACGGTACCAGTACCAACCTACCAGAAACCAATATGTGAAGTCTACTGAATTTGTTTTGTGTTATACTTATCGGTATGACTATCGAATAACAATTCTCAGGTCGGATATCGCCGGAACTTGTGCACAATATTCCACAGCATGACGAATAAATTTACCCCTTTGCTACGTGTTAAAAATCCCCAACTGACTTCATGCCGCCCCCAAGAATTCTTAATTTTATATAATGCTGTATTTTACATTTAGGTCCCACAATAAAGAACAACAGTAACGCTCCGTTCTGACTGAATTTGTAAAACGTATACGTGTACAGGGTATTAAACCGTCGTAAAAGATCCGTTCAAAGAATTTTAAAAATTCTGCCAGAGCCCAAATCATATTCATGTGCAGGGTAACCGACGTAAAACACTCTAGTTTGAAAGGAGTAAAAATTCAGCTAAGGACAACAGAGTCTTCTTCCCGTATCAATCAAATCTTGGTGGCCATAGTAAGCTAACCGTAAGACCGTTAGCATGTGGGCACCCTCTCTCCTTTAGTGTTCAAAGGTTAAGTCGGACCAAAGCTCACTTCCAACTTACACAATTTAATCATTAACACAATAGTCCGCCAATACAGCTCACCCACTATGTACAGCCCTTTGTTTAGGAATTATCACTCCCGACGGCACATACGGTCCTTTTGTTAAGGAATTATCGCTTCCTACTTTCTAATTACTTTTGGACCTCCTTGTAGGCCCGTCGGTATTTTTTCTATGAGTCACACCTTCGACTAATCCTGTTGTGCCATAATTTCATAAGCAAGGTCACTGTATACTTTAAAAGTGTACTATAAAAAGTGTAGCATATTGCCCCCCCCCACTACAACCGGTATCACCGAAAATTTTGGCGATGTCATCGAGTACGAGGGGCTGATTAAATGTAAGGTACTTCCACCCAGACGCCTGTATCACCCCGTCATTCCCTACAAAGCATCGGGCCGATTGATGTTCCCTTTGTTTGCCACGTGCGCCGAAACCCTTCAGCAGTCACCGTGTGAACACAGCGAAGAAGAACGCTCTCTGATTGGCACGTGGGTTACTCTGGAGCTGCAGAAGGCGCTAGACAAAGGCTACAAGCTCATATCAATTTACAAGGTCTGGCATTTTGACAAAGTCGCCCAGTATGATCCTGACTCAAAAGAGGGAGGTCTCTTCGCCGGCTAAGTGAATGCTTTCCTCAAGATGAAGCAAGAAGCGAGCGACTGGCCCTCTTGGTGTAAGGCGGACGAGCAGAAACATCAACATATCGAGCGGTAAGGTGGAAAGCTTGCGGTAGCACCATGCAAGGATAGCTTATGTCGTCAGTGACTGGAAATACGTTAAAATACTGACCTTTAATTAACGCATACTAGCTCGATGCATGCTCATGCGACATGTGCGATGCGTGAACGTACACAACGAACGTACGTTGCACTGTACGTTTGATGATCAACACGTGGATCGACTTCATGTTCGAGGGCCGACAAAATGCAACATCTAAATGTCAACAGAGAGGAGGATCTTCATGATATTGAAAGAGATGTCAAGGACACATTTCAGTGGAGATGGCTGGAAGAAAAGGATAACTATCAGAGCGTGAAATTGCGGTCGGACATCGGACATTTTCCGGCTCCGAGCACTTATTGTGTTTAACAAAATAAAAATGCTAGGACAAATTGTCCGACCAACATATCATAACAGCTCTTAAAATATCGACACAATATTTAGGACTATGGCGTCCTATTTATTGTTAGTTTTGTGTTAGAATGACGCCCAAGACATTAATCAGGGCTGATCGCTCATCACCGGCCCATGTCACCTAGTGCAACACACAGACCTAAAATAACCCTTAATTAATTAATTAATTCTCTGCGCGCTGTCACAGTAGTGAAAAAAACTTGTGCGAAACTGTATGCATTAAACGTAGCTGCTCTGGTTCCCGCCGCGCCGCACCCATGAAAAAGAATGCGTCATGCAAATGTAGCAATCAGTACCAGTCTGTACTGTACGTGCACTGAATGTACTGCACATTACCACTCTTCATCAGCCATACGCGTCAGGCCCGAAAGACAGGCCCGATTGTTATTGTAACGAAATCCTTTTAATTAGGTCTCCGCTAGTAGTGGGAACACACACAAATCAACTGAACAGAAAAGAACTATTTTTAAATTCGCCACTAGCCAACTGGCCTCTGGCATTTAATTAATGAACAAAAAATATTGCATCATTTCAAATATTTACCATTTGACAGTATGAATTCAAATCGTTGAAACAGCCCAACAGGTTTCCCGGCTGTAATTCACAATCTAATTAGCTCGTGGCTCTAGCCAGCAAATAAGCGAATCAAGTGCCATCTTTAAGCAGTTTGATCAGTACTCATTACTGCATCTACAATTATACAGCACAACCAGTGAATTATACAATAATAACAGAGCTACAGACACGGCTGAGATGAGGCACGGGGCACAATTGCATGAAGATAGAAACTAAACTTACAGAATTTGTCAGGATATTCACGTGTTTCGGAAGTGGCATTCATACATGTACATGCAACACAAACAAATCAAAACAGCATGTTGCCTTTACCAGCACCCAGTCGCAAATCTCCGACAGGCAATAGTGGGCTCTAGTTTTTATACAGAGTGCCCAACCCAGTTTTCAACAGAAGGAATGTAAGGGAGTGCTCTCTCCATTCTCTGGCGACACAAAATAATTCAAATGTAAATGACTAATCTACAGACTGCACTCTGAGCTCTGCTCAAGCTTATCCAACTTAACAAAAGAGTCCTTGTTAAGAAAAGAACAAGCCAAACTCTAAGCATGCAATGAGCCATGAGCAAACACAAAAAAGGTATTCTAATTAGACATCAAAAGGCTTTTTGTTACACTTCCCTCCCCTGACGAAGAGGCGCGTCTCTGCGCATGATAAAATTATTAATTATGCAAACGTAAAATTTAAGAATTCATTTTTTTCCTTCTTTTTTTTGTCATGCTTACAATTAATTCATAAACTCGAGGCAACCACTTGCATTATCGTGTACCCTTGGTGCCAAAAATGGAATCCATGTCTACATCAACATACATAAATCTGGTAATAAATTTGCAATAAGTTGGAATACTTGTATTCGACAGTTGTGTACAGTGCTGCTTGGTCTAAACAGTAGACATCTTTTTTTTTGTCTTTTTTGCGTACTTCATCAAGGAATGAGTGTGACTACAAATTACCAATGAACAGTTCAAACTTGTTTTCTCAAGTGTCCAAGTATTGGTGTGCACCCCAAACTGTCAGGAATTTAAGCAGCTGTTCTACATTTGGAATGGATCACAGCAAATACTGTCCAGTTCTCATCCACTGTGGTGGCTGTCGCCGGCGAAATCCACGTGATCTAGGTTGGACGTCTTCAGCCATTAGTGGATCTGGAGATGTCGGATGTCTTTCTGGATTGTTAATCAGCTGATCTGCATCAGTATGTTGCTCGCCGATCGCTTGCAATCTGCAAGCATCAAGCCATGATGAGGTTCCGTTGGTGTACTCTGGATCCTCCTCAGCAGACATGTCTAATGCTTCCCCATCAGCACCCCGAGCACCACACTCCCAGATTAGATCTGGTGTGCCTTGCCCATCCAGTTCACTCGAACTGTTGATGTCAGCTTCATCCAAGATGCCATCCTGAGAGGGATCTTGTGGTTCCTTCGCGGTTTCTGTATCAACATCATTTCTAACATAACATGGTTTTAATCTGTCAAAATGGACTACTGTTCTGTAACCACTCTGCAAATGCTTATTACGATAAACTGCATCACATATTCTCTTCATTACGACAAAAGGGCCCTTCCAGTGAGAAATATGGGATTCAATACAACCTTTCGAACAAAGTTGTAAAGCCAAACTTTGTCACCCATGGCATAAGGCGTACCCTTTAATTTGGCATCATACAACCGTTTTTGTCTCCTTTGTTCACCCACAATTTTCTGTCTCGCCACATCAAACGCACGTCGTAGCCGTTCATATAGTTCAGTAGCATAAGCGTCTGGTTCTTGTGGTACATGATCTAAGTTAGGATTACTTGCAAGCAAATCTAATGGTAAGGAAACCTCTCTACCAAACATCATACGATTTGGGCTAACACCTGTAGTGTCTTGCTCACTAGCTCTGTATGCCATCATAACATACGGAAGATGAATGTCCCAGTCAGACTGGTCTTCCTTTACATACATGCTCAGCATACTTTGAATTGTGCGATTGAATCTTTCTACCAGACCATCTGATTGAGGATGATACGGAGTAGTTCTAGTTTTGTTTATTCCTAACAGTCTACATATAGACTGAAAAACACGGTTTTCGAAATTTGTGCCTTGATCAGTATGAATACTTAAGGGAATTCCAAATCAGCAAATGAATTGTTCAACTAAAACCTTAGCTACAGTTTCTGCTTCTTGATTACGAAGTGGATAAGCTTCAGCCCACTTAGTAAAGTAATCCATAACTACCATGATATACCGATTTCCACGTCTTGAATAGGGGAGTGGTCCGAAAATATCTATTGCTATTCGTTCTGACGGTGCACCTACGAAAGACGGTTGAAGCGGAACGCGAGACTTTTTACAGGGAGACTTTCGACGAGCACACTTTTTACATTGTTTAACCCACCGCTCAACACTAGTGCGACAACCAAGCCAATAAAATGATCGCTGTATCTCCTTGAACGTCTTGGTGTTGCCAAGATGTCCTTCAGTCGTGGAACTATGAGCCTGCATTAACACATCTCTTTTGAGTGCGGTAGGCCCACTACTTGGTAAATTGAAGGAGACTTGCCCTCAAATCTCCTACATAAAACCCCATCTTTAATTTCAAGTTGATCCCACAAGTACCATTAGCCTTTCGTCTCTCGACTATTGCTGGACACTTGACCACGAGCAGGCTTCTCGGCACTTTTCTACTTCCAGCCTATTGTGGCGAAATTATGGTAAGGCGTTAGGACGCCCTCTATTTATTTAATTTATGCTAATGCTGCCCGGGCCGCACAGCTATAAAAACCGCGTGCGGTGGCGGGAAAGTCGGTCTTGTCAGTTGCGTGTTTCAGAAGTCAGTCCCGTACGTGTTCCACGTCAGTCCGGAGTGAGTGTTCCAGTCAGTTCCCGGTGAGTTTCTCGTCAGTCCTGAGTCAGTTACCAGTCAATCCCGTCAGAAGAACAACGAGGGGGCAGGTTTCCTAAATTTGCCAGAGTCTTGGGAAGCGACACCGAGGCAGCCTTAGAGGAGATGAGGAAGGAGATGAATGAAAAATATCGGCGGATTGAGAATGACATTCTAAAGAGCCATGAAGAAATAAAGAGCTGGATGGCGAAGACAGGTAAACGCGACAACGCCTATGCAGGTGCTTGGAAGAAGGAAATTAGCCTTGCTGATGTGACCTGTTACAACTGCCAGCGTAAGGGACATTACGCTCGAAACTGCGACCGACCACCAGTGAAAAGGAGAAAACTGTCGGAAAACGAGCAGCAGCCGACTCAGGGGCCCGAGAGGCGGCTGGAGGACTCCATGGGCCAAGGAGCAGCGAGCCAAGAGAGAAACTAACCGGGCCTAGTGTTGAGGGAAAATCATTTGTATCCCCAAGAGTTTCAGAGCCTAAGAATGGATTGTTTGTGACAGCAACGGTAAGGGGAAGACAGACAAATTTACTGACAGACACGGGCGCAACAGACACATTACTCTCCTCGACACTTTTCTATGAGATTCCGGCTGAGCAAAGACCAAAGTTGACAGGATTAGGAGCCAATGTCAGGACGGCGGATGGAAGTCTCCTGCAGACCTTAGGGGGCAGCTGCGTAGACATAAAGGTTGGAAGGAGTACGTACGCAGTTAATGTGGTATTCGGCAACATGGGAAGTCTGAAAGGAATCCTGGGGATGGATTTTCTGCTCGCCACCCAGGGGAGCCTAAACTTCAAGACCCTAGAGCTGACTCTCAACGGCGAGAAGGTGAAGTGTACAGACACCCAGGGGGGAAATTTCTGTGCAAGAGTGGTGGTAGAAGAGACCACCGAGGTACCGGCAGGGCATGAAGCGATAGTACCGGGGCGTCTTGCGGGAAAGACGCAGGCAGCAGGGTTAGGCATAATGGAGCCCGCTGATAGGGGCGAGATTTCCGCAAGGGGAATCGTGATGGCGCCCCTACTGGTAAGGTTGGATGAAGAAATAGTGCCAATCCGAGTGTTTAATCCCGGCAAGCGATTATGTGTAGTGAAGAGGGGAACAACTGCGGGACATCTCACCTCCGTAGGCGAAGGTGATGTTGAAGAACGCCTAAGGACTTCGCAAAAGGCTAAAGACTGCGTTGGAGTTCCCGAACACTTAGCCGATTTGTACGAAAGAAGTAAGAACAGTGTCGACCAGAAGTACCACGACAAGATAGCGGCATTACTTCGGAATTTCCATGACGTTTTTTCATCCGGAGAAGCCGATCTTGGCCGCACAATTCTGATCCGCCATGGGATAAATACCGGCAATGCACCACCTATACGAGAGCGACCAAGACGGTATCCTACACAGGAGCAGCAGGAAATCCAACGCCAGGTGCAGGCGATGCTGCAGGAGGGCATCATAGAACCAAGTGACAGTCCGTGGGCTTCCAACGTGGTCCTAGTGGAGAAAAAAGACGGAACTAAAAGATTCTGCGTTGACTACCGTCGCCTGAATGCCATAACCATCAAGGACTCCTATCCAATCCCTCGTATTGACGACTCCCTAGACTCGCTTGCTGGGTCCAAGTGGTTTTCCACTTTGGACCTGGCATCAGGATACTGGCAAGTGGAATTGGACCAGGAGGCCAAACAGAAATCTGCCTTCGTAGTGAGAAGGGGGTTATACTCCTGGCGGGTAATGCCCTTCGGGCTTTGCAATGCCCCCTCCACTTTCGAAAGGTTAATGGAACGGGTACTTGAGGGTCTCCACTGGGAAACGTTGTTGGTCTACCTTGACGACGTCATAGTCTTTGCACGTACTGTGGAGGAAGACCTCTCTCGCCTGGAGGCGGTGTTCGTTCGCCTTCGTGAGGCAGGGCTTAAACTTAAGCCAAAGAAGTGTGAGCTGTTCAAGGAGAGCGTTCTTTACTTAGGGCACGTAGTATCTGGAGAGGGAGTAACAACGGATCCTGAAAAGGTGGAAGCCGTTCGTGCGTGGCCTGCACCTACCAATGTGCGGGAGGTTCAAAGCTTCCTGGGATTAGTGTCCTATTATCGGCGTTTCATTAGGGGTTTCGCCGATGTGACTCGCCCACTGCATCGCCTTACGGAGAAGGCTCGGAAATTTGAATGGAGCGACGAGGCCGAGGGTGCTTTTCAAGAACTGAAACGGCGATTACAGGAGGCGCCAATTTTGACTTATCCAGAGCCAACTGCAGACTACATCTTAGACACCGATGCAAGTGGAGTAGGAATTGGTGGGGTGCTGTCGCAGACAATAGACGGGCAAGAGAGGGTAGTGGCTTATGCCAGCAGGGCCCTGAGCAAACCAGAACGCAACTATTGCGTTACCCGTAGGGAACTTCTAGCAGTTGTGGTGTTTCTAAAGAAGTTTCGACAGTACATCTACGGGCGTAAAGTCACCGTCAGAACTGATCACGGCGCGTTGAAGTGGCTCATGAATTTTCGTGATCCCCAGGGGCAACTCGCGAGATGGCTTCAGGTAATAAGCGAGTATGACGTCTTAATAATTCATCGAGCAGGCCGATCGCACGGCAACGCCGACGGCCTATCAAGGAAGCCCTGTACAAAGTGTGAGAGAGGAGGCACCTTTGGAAGAGGGGGACGTAGCAGATCCTCAGAGCCAAGAAATCAAGGAAAGGTCAGGGGTAAGAGTGGTCACGATAGAGCCAACCATCACCAGACAGCAGTGGAGGGATGCTCAAATGGAAGATCCGTCCATCCGGTGGGTGTTGCAAGAAATGGAAAAGTCAAAGAGCAGGCCTTGCCGGGACGACATTTTTCCGCAGCCCAGTGCAGTAAAGGCCTATTGGCTGATTTGGGACCAACTACAGATCAGGGATGACGTCCTGTATAGGCGATGGGAGTCAGATGATGATCGTCGAACAAGTTGGAGGCTGGTGCTTCCAATCTCCAAACGGAAGGTGATGATTCAGGAACTACACGGAGGAAAGCCGAGCGGCCATCTTGGGCTCAAGAAGACAATGGCGAAGGTGCGCCAGCGATTCTACTGGGCGGGTATGGGTGCAGATGTGAGGTCTGTGGTAAGGCAATGCGACGTCTGTGCCAGCAAGAAGTCGCCTGCGAGGCACAGAAGAGCACCCCTCCAACAATTTACTGTAGGCGCACCTATGGAACGAATCGCTGTAGACATGGTCGGACCCCTTCCACTAACTGAAAGAGGAAACAGGTACATACTAGTGGCCGGTGACTACTTCAGTAAGTGGGTCGAGGCCTACCCCGTTCCAGATGAGAAAGCAACGACTGTGGCCGAGAAGTTGGTGGGCGAATTTGTATGCCGTTTTGGTGTCCCTGCCAGTCTACATTCCGACCAAGGGAGGAATTTTGAATCTCAGGTGTTCTCAGAGATGTGCACGGTCCTTGGGATCGAGAAGAAGCGCACAACACCCTACAATCCCAAGTCGGATGGGATGATCGAGAGGTTTAATCGCACCCTCCTCACAATGGTATCGGTGATGATTGAGCCCCACAAGCATCAGCGAGATTGGGACACTTAAACTTCCCTTTGTCACCTTCGCTTACCGAGCGACGCCACAGGAGTCGACCGGTGAAAGCCCTAACATGCTTATGTTGGGCCGAGAGGTGTCCCTTCCGATCGACCTGATGACCGGAGCGCCTATCGAGGATGACCATGGTTCAAGTGAAGTGACATCTGATTATGCACTGGCGCTGAGGGAGAACATGAGAGCTGCACAAGACAGAGCGAGGTCTTGCCTCAAGCGAAGTGCCCAGCGCCAAAAGAAGAACTATGATCGGCGGACTGCGGGGGACAGCCTATCAGAAGGACAGTTTGTTTGGCTATATAACCCGGCTAACACCAAAGGGTTGTCACCCAAGCTGCAACGAAAATGGCAAGGGCCATACCGGATTATCCGCAAGCTGTCCGATGTGATCTACAGAATCCAGAAGACACCCCGGGCGAAGATGAAGGTGGTTCACTACGATCGCCTGAAGCCTTACCGTGGAGAACCAATCACACAATGGGGCGCACGGGAGCCTGGGAAGGTTACCCATGGGGGAGATAGAATACAGGATACACCAGTGATGGCCGAATTAGATAACTCTGTTACAGAGGAGTTTGAAGCCAATTCCTTGTCCCCAGAGTCCATGTCCGTGGAACAGCCAGAAGAGCACGAGGTGGCAGGAGATGTACATGACCAGGAGGAACGAGACGAGCCACCGACAAAGAAGACGCCAGGGGCTCATGGCGTTCAGACGCCACCAGTACCAAGAAGAACCCCTGTGAGGCAGCGGAGAGTGCCGCAAGGAGGTGTAGGTGACCAGGAAGAACAAGGCGAACCCCCGACAAAGAAGACGCCTGGGGCTCACGGCGTTCAGACGCCACCACTACCAAGAAGAAATCCTGTGAGGGAGCGGAGAGTGCCGCAGCGTTATTTGTAACAAATGTGACGCCTAGCTAGGGGGGCGGTGACCAGCTTCGTGCCGGTCAACTTAGAGTAGAGACCAGTGATACAAGTGGCAGTAGCAGTAGATAGAGTAACCCAACCCTCTTGCGTTGTACTTGCAGGGGCCAACAAGGAGATGATGGAGAAGCGTGACACACCAGAAAAGGGGCGGGTGGAGTGTCCCCAGTGCCATGTTTTCCTGCATCGTAGGAGCTACGAGCGCCACATTGTCAACGAACACGGGCCTAGACTTCACTTCTGGTGTTTGAGGTGTGCGCACAAGAATAGCCGAAGAGACGACCTTAGAGCCCATTACCGCGACTGCCATCCTAACAACGTCCACGAGGTCGACCGAATACCAGGAGAGACTTACGAGGAACATGAGCGTAACCAACTGGGCAGCAGAGATGGTGAGGGGAGGAAGTCAGAGAAGTTGAGATCGCCATGTGTTGGTAGCGGCAGTGCGCCTGACAAGGGGAAGAGGCAATCTGGGATGTCCAAACCCAACGAGGATAGGGAAAAGAAGGCAGGCAAGAAACGAAGTCGAGAGACGGAAGAAGCAGAGCACCGAAACAAGCAAGTACAAGAGGCGAGACGAGCACCCTGTACGTTGTCTCGAGCTCCTAATGAAGAGCCTTTGGACCTCTCGGCAGATGCCTCCCCTGAGAAGAAAAGACGGAGAGTGGTAGCCAAGTCCAAGTCAGCGGGTGAGCCCTCACAGGGGAAGGCAGCGGTACAAGAAACCGAGCTAGCTGACGATGTACCAAGAGTGGCAGAAGAAGTGGAACTACACACAGCCGAACGGGAAAAAGTGGGCAGCCTGGAAGAAACAGAGGAAAGAGCTGCGATAAATCTCTCCCCAACTCCGATGATGTGGGACCAGGAGCCTGCAGAGGAGGCCCCAGCTGACACGACACCAACACAGGCGCCCGCTACTGGAAAACCAAGGGGTATGTTGGAGATGCTTCATGGAAAGAGTTGTGATGCGGTCCAAGGACAACTACACGAAGAGGGACCAGCAGCAAAACCAGTCCCCGAGTGGCCTCAGCCATTGCTGCCAGAGAAGCTCCTTCCCGGACAGGTGGTAAGAGTGCGGGAGACGAGAGAGACCTACGTATACTCTGATGGGGGAAGGCTATTTGCGGCGAGATTCAACGAGAGTACGAGGTAGTCTACCTGAGGCCTATCAAGGTGAAGAAATCCAAGGAGCCTTCTTCTACCCCGACGAAGCCACAAGGCGGTATAATTCGTCGCCTTACCCGAGACGAGTCGGAAGACCTCGAGGCAGGACCTCCTCTGGCCAAGGAAGATCTGGAAGCAGCGATGATGGGAAAAGTCACCAAGATAACCGAAACCTCTTCGAGATCCGTGTACCAGGACAACGCCAAGGTCAGCAAGGACAAGACAACTCGTGTCTTTGATGTTAACTTCCTAACTGGGATGACTGCCGAGTCTGCAGCTACTTAAGGACTTTGTACATAGTTGCAGGAGATAATTTTCACCTGTTAAGGCGTAATTTGTTTGTAAAGCCAGAAGTTATATAAACAAAGTTTAGGTATTCGCGTTTTATGGTTTTTCAAAGCTTATAGTTTATTGTTAAAGTTTAACAGTTGATAGTTGCGGCCTCCTATGTAAGACGTTTATGATGTATAAAGAACGTGAAGGTGACGATCCATCTTGTGTAAGAAGAAGTTTATGATGTATAAAAACATAAAAGCGACGATGCATCTTATGTAGGAAGACATTCATGATGTATAAGGACGTGAAGGTTACGATGCCTGTTCAGGAGGTTTAGAAAAAAAGTTTTAAAAATTTTAAAGTTACAGTAGTTAACTATAAGGCCCCTGTATAGGAGCTAAATGTTTGAAGGTTCAAGTGACAAACTTTAGGGGACCTGTATAGGAGTTAATAGTCCATGTATAATTTCGCCTTATTTTCAGATGTTCTGGTCAAGGGACTAACCAGTCTTAGGGCAAGGCAATGTGGCGAAATTATGGTAAGGCGTTAGGACGCCCTCTATTTATTTAGTTTATGCTAATGCTGCTCGGGCCGCACAGCTATAAAAACCGCGTGCGGTGGCGGGAAAGTCGGTCTTGTCAGTTGCGTGTTTCAAGTCGGTCGCGTGTTCCACGTCAGTTCCGTGTTTCAGAAGTCAGTCCCATACGTGTTCCACGTCAGTCCGGAGTGAGTGTTCCAGTCAGTTCCCGGTGAGAACATGGCGCTACCCCTACCTACCACATCAACACCGGTAAGAGCAAGGCCGACTCCCAAACCACGAACAGGAAAACCCAAGTTAGTTGCAGCATCTGCGCCTTGTGATGCAACAGGACACTCTGAAATACAACCCCAGGCTGAGAAAAATCGGCCGGCCAACGAAGTTGTGAAATCTGCAGCAGCGGAAACGAGCACAAGCAGAGAGCCGAAGGGAGAAACGGCACCGGAGGTGTCAAGAAACTCGTCTGTACGTGAGGATGGCGTCCTCCTAGATAGGAGCATCAACAAAGAGGAAAGTACGAGCGTTACCTTGAAGCGACCAAATATTGTCCCCGACAGGTTCAACGGGAAGACACCATGGAGGGATTACTGCCGCCATTTTGAGGCGTGTAGGTTGACCAACAACTGGTCGGATTCACAGGCGGGTGCATTCCTAGCCGCAAGCCTGCAGGGACCGGCAATGAAGGTGTTGGGGAGTGGTAGCACCGAGGGAAGTCCGCCGCCCTACACCAAGCTGGTCGACCAGTTGGAGAAAAGGTTTGGACCGGGCCAGTTGGCGGAAAAACATTTAATGGAGTTGAGGCACCGACATCAAGGCGCCAAGGAGAGCCTACAGGAACTAGGGCAGGCGATCAAGGAGTTGTAAGAACTGGCGTACCCCGAACTCCCGGAGGAAGGCCGAGATCGCCTAGCTAGGGGACATTTTGCAGACGTAATTGAAAACCAGGCGATCAGAGAGGGAATTTTCCGGGTGCCACCCACAACGTTGGAAGAATCCTTTTGTGTCTCGCTGAAAGGTACGTGTGGAATTTAGGCCCGTTCCAAAAACCTATAAAAGACTCCGTAGTCATTGATTTCGCTCTGTCAGTGCCTATATGCTTTTAGCATGTGCGTTTCGAAATAGCCGGCGTTGGGTTAGCACCTCCTTGTTGTCTACGCCTCGATTACTGCCGCACCGTAGCCAAGGCTGACACCGCTGAGGGACCGTGGACCCTGGAGTGTCGTAGCTCCACGTAGAAGCCGAATCTCGGGGATCGACACTGACCTGCCTGTCTGAACTGGGCTGTTCTTGCGCGGAGTGCGGAGGTGCTTGGCCCGACGACCGCGCCCTTTTAGCCATGGCACTGACTGGGCGGGGCCTAATTTTTTGCTGTTCTCTTGTTGGCTCCTTAAGGTAATCATACTCGGCCGAATATAATTTGCCTCTTCGCATATTAATATATTTTTGCCGGCTTGCTAATTTTCAGTGTAATTAATTCTGCTTGGCTGTGCTAATGTAAATAATTTCCTTTTATGCTTTTTGACTGTTCAAATTTACGATGTTCTCGCATGAGAAGTTTAAGTTGCAGCAAACCACCAGATTTACTTTGTTTTAATTTACTGCTTTGCTGATTTAAGTTAATAATTAAATGTTATTCCAAATTAGTTCCTTTATTGTCCTTTGCTCGTATGTTTTAGTGTCCTGATTCCCGTCTTTTGATTTTTCTTCTACCGTGCATTCTCCGCACGTAACAGAATTGGGGGCCTGTCCGGGAAATGAAGCCATCAGACACTGTAGCAATAATTGAGTGTGTTTAGAGTTAGGATTTGTGTTTCATGTTATTTAGTGATTGCGTAGTTCTAACTTGGAAACGAAATCATGGCAAGTAAATTTGATATTAGCAAGTTCGTAGCCAGCTTTGAAGCCTCTCCTTCGGAGACTAAATTGAATACATTGAAGCGCACTGAATCGTAGCTAAACATTACAATGTTTCTGTGCTTGCTAGTATGAAAAAAGCAGACTTGAAGGCTGTTCTTTGCCGATGAAGGCATATTAGAAACTCAAACTGTAGAGCCTAGTCATTACTCAGAGGACGCTGCCATTAGGTTAAAAGAACTTGAGCTTCAAATTCAAATTGAGCAAAGGAAAAAGGCAGAGGTGGAATTAGGATTAGCGAAGTTGAAGCAGTCTACGTCTACTTCACATACTACAGCGTTTGATCCAAGTAAGAACATCCGTTTAGTTCCACCCTTTCAGGATAAGGAAATTGATAAATATTTCGGTCAGTTTGAAAAGGTAGCAGATCAGATATGTGTACTCTAATGCTGCAGAGTGTCTTAACTGGCAAGGCACAAGAGGTGTATTCAGCTCTTCCAGTCGAACAAAGTAAAGACTATGCAATGGTTAAGTCAGCAATTCTAAAAGCTTATGAGCAAGTGCCTGAGGCGTATCGGCAAAAATTTAGGAATGCAAAGAAGCAGGATAGGCAGAATTATGTTGAATTCTCACGTGAGAAAAAGATTCTTTTTGATAGATGGTGCAATTCTTGTAGTGTAGGCAGAGATTTTGCTAAGTTGCGGCAGGTCATGCTTTTGGAGGACTTTAAAGGCTGTGCTCCAGATGATGTAAAGATGCATTTAGAGGAACAACAGGTTAAAGAATTACTCCGAGCAGCTAGGTTAGCTGATGACTATGTGTTGACACATAGACAAAATTTTGCGAAGGGTAGTTACAACCCTTGTAAACGTCGGGCTCGAAATAGTCCTCCGCGTTCTTTTAAGTCAGTAGATACTGATAAACCCGACGGTACAAATTCAGGGACTAGTGCAAAAAAGGAAACTTCTAATAAGTCAACCGTGATTTGTTCTTTTTGTAAGAAATCAGGCCATGTGAAATCTAAATGTTTTGCATACTTGAAACATCTACAAGCTAGTGGTAGTGGCGACTCAAAGCTGGTTGCGTTCACTAAGAGTGTTCCATTGTCTGCATTCCCTGAAGATGATAATGAAGTCAAAGGCTCACTATCTGACATAAGTGAGGGCTATTTACCCTTTATTACCAAAGGATTTGTTTCACTGGGTGAAAGTGGAGTGGACTTGCCCCAGTATCCAGTTGTCATACTCAGAGACACAGGGGCTTCCCAGTCTTTACTTCTCGAGGGGGCAGTTCCCTTAGATACTCAGTCATATGCAGGAAGTAATGTTATGGTAACTGGTATTGGTAGTAGTTGTGCTGATGTACCCCTCCATCATGTTAATTTACAGTCAGATTTGGTGTCAGGGCCTGTGACAGTAGGGGTAACCCCAAGTTTACCGAAAGGACTAGAAGGTGTAACCTTACTCCTAGGTAACGATGTTGCTGGACGCAAAGTTGTTGTTGAACCAGTAATGGAAATGACAGCGAGTAGTGTCAATAATACTACTCAGCTGGAGGAAGATATTCCGGGTATCTTTCCTTCATGTGTAACAACTAGATCAATGGCTAGTAAAAGAGAAAGCATCACAAGTAGTGACTTGTTGGGTCAGATGGATGACATAGATTTGAGCGACACATTTATGGCTCAGTCGTCTGTACCTGCTCAGCAGAATTCTTCAGATGTTCAATCTAATCTATCTAGTGATCTTTTCATGAATAGAGAAGATTTGGTTGTTGAACAAGAGAAAGATCCGGCACTGACTGGCATTAGACAAATGGCTTTAAGTGAAACTGAAGCTTCTAAAGTGCCTGTTTGTTATTTTGTAAGGAATGGTGTACTTATGCGAAAATGGAGACCTCCATATGTCTCCGCTGATGAGGAATGGAAAGTTGTCAATCAAGTGGTTGTCCCTAGAACTTATCAGAATCACATAATGAGTTTGGCACATGACAACCCAATGGCTGGACACCTAGGTGTAACAAAAACTTGTGATCGTATTTTGCAGCATTTTTATTGGCCTAACCTTAGACGATCTGTTGCCAATTACTGCAAAACTTGTCATACTTGTCAGTTAATTGGTAAGCCCAATCAGGATCCGCCTAAAGCGCCCTTGAAACCAATACCCACCATGGATGAACCATTTAGCAGAGTTATTGTCGATTGTGTAGGACCATTACCCAAGGCTAAGTCGGGGCACCAATATATAGTAACGATTACGTGTTCTTCCACCAGATATGTAGAAGCGGTTCCGTTACGGTCGATAAAGGCAAAACCTGTTAGTGAAGCTCTAATTTCTTTCTTCACTCGTTTTGGTCTCCCAAAAGTTGTTCAAAGCGACCAAGGATCTAATTTTACATCTAGAATGTTTCGAGATCAACTCAAAACCTTAGGCATTGATATTGCAACATCTAGTGCCTATCACCCTCAAAGTCAAGGTGCACTTGAGCGTTTCCATCAGACCTTAAAATCTATGATAAAAGCCTATTGTGTGGAACATACCAGAGATTGGAATGAAGGTCTACCGTTACTTCTGTTTGCTGTTCGCGAGGTGCCTAATGAATCTTTAGGCTTTAGCCCATTTGAGCTAGTTTTTGGACGCAATGTGAGGGGTCCATTAACTTTAGTGAAAGAGAATTGGCTGGGAGATGACCAAACTCCTGATAACGTTCTGAATTATGTTGTAAAACTTAAAGAGCATCTCAAGAGTGCTTGTGAACTTGCGAAAACCCATCTTCAAGAAGTTCAAACAGAAATAAAAACCTGGTATGATCGTAAAGCTCGGAGTCGTAGTTTTGCCCCAGGGGACCAAGTTCTTGTATTATTACCATTGCAAGGTCACGCACTAAAGGCCCGTTATAGTGGCCCTTATGTAATCGAAAGAAAAGTTGGTGACTTGGATTACGTAGTTAAGACTCTTGATAGGCAAAAGAAAAGGCAATTGTGTCATGTAAATATGCTAAAATGTTACCATGTTCGACCATCAGAAACCAAAACTGAATCAGCAGCTGTAAATACATTAGTAGATTCTGATGTTGGTGATGTTCATGTGCCAAGTGACAATATTAAATTGAGTAATTCGCAAATTTTAGCGAATCTGGATGTAAAACTGCAACATCTAAGTCCAAATCAGAAATCAGAGATGTCCGACTTGTTGTATAAGAACAGACATTTATTTTCTGATGTGCCTACGAAAACTGATATTTCTGAGCATGATGTAGATGTTGGAAATTCCTCACCGATCAAACAATATCCTTATAGATGTGGACCAGTTAAGCAATCTCTGATGGAAAGAGAAATCCAATATATGTAAGAAAATGACATTATTGAAGAGAGTTCTTGGAGCTCTCCATGCATTTTAGTTCCCAAGTCAGATGGATCTGTAAGATTTTGTACTGATTTCAGGAAAGTTAATTCTGTAACTAAACCTGACACTTATCCACTCCCGCGAATTGACGATTATATTGATAAGATTGGTAATGCTAAATTTGTGAGTACATATGATCTGTTAAAGGGATATTGGCAGGTACCATTGACGGCAAGAGCTAAGGAAATTTCAGCTTTTGTTACTCCGCAAGGCTTATATCAGTATAAAGTGTTGCCATTCGGTATGATGAACGCCCCTGCCACGTTTCAGCGGATTATGAATCAAGTTATTGCAGGGTTAGAAAATACTGAAGTGTACATTGACGACATTGTTGTATATAGTGATACATGGAAACAGCACATGGAACATACTAAAGCTCTGTTCGATCGACTTTCTCGAGCTAACTTCACGGTTAATTTGTCCAAGAGTCAGATTGGGAAAGCAAAGGTAACCTTTCTGGGCCACGAAGTTGGTCAAGGAGAAGTGAAACCAGTAAACGCAAAGGTTGAAGCTATTGCTCACTTTCCTCAGCCTCGAACTAAGAAAGAGTTGATGCGTTTCCTTGGAATGGCTGGGTATTATAGAAAGTTCTGCCGTAACTTTTCAGATCTTGTTTCCCCACTGACAAACCTGCTTGCTAAAAATGCAAAATTTCTCTGGAGCGATGAGTGCAATCAAGCTTTTGACCAGATAAAAAACATGCTTGTGTCTGCACCAGTTCTTGCAGTTCCAAATTTTGATAAACCTTTCGTACTAGCAACGGATGCCAGTGATGTTGGAATAGGTTCAGTACTCATGCAGGAAGATGATTGTGGAATTATGCATCCAATCTGTTACTTCTCGAAAAGGTTGAACCGTCATCAGACAAAGTACTCCACAGCTGAGAAAGAAACTTTGGCATTAGTTCTGTCCTTGGAACATTTTGAAGTGTATTTGGAGTCGGCAACCAAACCAGTTGTAGTATATACAGATCACAACCCTTTGAATTTACTTAACAGGATGAAAAATAAGAATCAAAGGTTGTTAAGATGGAGTCTGGCTCGTTAGGAATTTGCTCTTGAGATCCGTCATATAAAGGGGAAAGATAATGTTATTGCAGACACATTATCTAGGTGTTACTAATTAGTTTCAGTGACAGGCCAAGAGCTATTTAGATATTACTGTAATGAGATTGAGTATTTTATGTGATTTTGCTATGTCAATGTCAAAAACAAGTTAATACATTGACCAAAATTTGAGTAGCATTGATGACCATGTAAATTTATACTTTGTATAAACTTCTACAACGTATTAATTATACCAAAAGAAAAGTTTTTCCTGTGGTTCAAACTTTTTTTAAGTAGGGAGAGTGTTACGATCCCAGTTGATCCGAATCCTTTTGTGTCTCCCTGAAAAGGTACGTGTGGAATTTAGGCACGTTCCAAAAACCTATCAAAGACTCCGTAGTCATTGATTTCGCTCTCAGTCAGTGCCTATATGCTTTTAACATGTGCGTTTCGAAATAGCCGGCGTTGGGTTAGCACATCCTTGTCGTCTACGCCTCGATTACTGCCGCACCGTAGCCAAGGCTGACACCGCTGAGGGACCGTGGACCCTGGAGTGTCGTGGCTCCACGTAGAAGCCGAATCTCGGGGATCGACACTGACCTGCCTGTCTGAACTGGGCTGTTCTTGCGCGGAGTGCGGAGGTGCTTGGCCCGACAACCGCGCCCTTTTAGCCATGGCACTGACTGGGCGGGGCCTAATTTTCTTCTGTTCTCTTGTTGGCTCCTTAAGGTAATCATACTCGGCCGAATATAATTTGCCTCTTCGCATATTAATATATTTTTGCCAGCTTGCTAATTTTCAGTGTAATTAATTCTGCTTGGCTGTGCTAATGTAAATAATTTCCTTTTATGCTTTTGACTGTTCAAATTCACGATGCCTTTGCATGAGAAGTTTAAGTTGCAGCAAACCACTAGATTTACTTTGTTTTAATTTACTGCTTTGCTGATTTAAGTTAATAATTAAATGTTATTCCAAATTAGTTCCTTTATTGTCCTTTGCTCGTATGTTTTAGTGTCCTGATTCCCGTCTTTTGATTTTTCTTCTGCCGTGCATTCTCTGCACGTAACAGGATGGTTACAAGCGCCTAGAGATCCAGATCCTTAGAGGTCATCAGGAAATCAGTGAGCTAAGAGGAGAAAGGCGTAACCAAGGGAATTGTAACTCGCGCTCAGCGCCGGAGAGCACCAGGATTCCGTTTGGCAACAACAATGGAAGTGGAGAGATTCCTTTAGGCGATTTGACGTGTTATAGGTGTAGGCAAAAAGGGCACATCGCCAGAAGTTGTAGGCAGTCGACCGGGCAGAAGAGGCAGAACACGGGAAACGAAGTACAGCTGCCCCAGGGGCCCGTGGTGCGGCTGGAGGAAAAGCAGGGCCAGTAGGTGACAGCATCTCTTCACAAGAAACTGGTAGCAATTCGGAGCCGAGACACCTTCCCGTACCTTCCAAGTCGGCTGTTGCACAAAGTGGATTATTTGTTCCAGCAGAAGTTAGGGGAAGAGGTGTACAACTACTGGTTGATATAGGTGCAACCGATACGGTGCTTAATTCGGGATTATTCTTCGAAATTCCGGCCAATAAAAGACCTAGGCTCGAGAGCAATGAGACACGTGTGAAAACAGCGAGCGGTGGGCTGCTGAGAACTATCGGCAGCGCCTACGTAGACATCCGGGTGGGAAAGATCACCTACCATGTTAATGCGGTATTTGGGGACATTGGACCACTAGAGGGAATCCTTGGGATGGATTTCTTACTGCGGACGCAGGGGAGCTTAAATTTTCACACCCTGGAACTGAAAATTGGAGACGAAAAAATAAAGTCTACCAACACCAAGGGAGGACGATTTTGTGCCAGGATAATTGTCGCAAAAACGGCCGAAATACCGCCGGGCCATGAGGCGATTGTGCAAGGGTACATGGCAGGAGGTATCAAGGCGACTGGTTTAGGCGTCGTCGAGCCAGCCGAGCGGAGTGAGTTGGCAGACAAAGGTGTGATTGTGGCCCGACTGTTGGTGAATGCTGGAGGAGACGTAGTGCCCATCAGAGTCTTCAATCCTGGACGGAGACTGTGTGTGGTGAAGCGGGGTGCTACGGCAGGCTTTCTCACCTCAGTAGGCGAAGAAGACATAGAATTGCCAGAGAGAACCCTACCCGGGGCGGAGACCAACGAGGAAGTCCCATCACATCTTATCGACTTGTACAACCGGAGCAAAGACGGAGTGGAGCCGCAACATCACCATCGAATTGCAAAGCTTCTGCGTGACTACCAGGATGTGTTCTCCACAGGGAGCACGGACATTGGACGTACTGATGTCGTCCGACATTCAATCAATACTGCAGATGCTCCACCAAGACGAGAAAGACCACGGCAGTATCCTAGACAGGAGCAAGAGGAGATAGATCGGCAGGTGCAGGAGATGCTCTGTGACAACATCATCGAGCCATCGGACAGTCCCTGGGCCTCTAACGTTGTCTTAGTAAAGAAGAAGGATGGTAGCAAGCGGTTTTGCGTTGATTACCATCGACTCAACGCGGTGACCATAAAAGACTCCTATCCCATCCCCCGCATCGATGACTCCCTCGACGCGTTGTCGGGTCCGAGGTGGTTCTCCACCTTGGACCTGGCATTGGGGTATTGGCAAGTGGAGCTAGATAACAATGCCAAGTCAGCTTTTGTAGTGAGAGGTGGTTTGTGCTCATGGCGTGTAATGCCCTTTGGGCTTTGCAACGCCTCATCCACATTCGAAAGATTGATGGAACGGGTTCTCGCAGGGCTTCATTGGGAGACACTCCTAGTGTACTTAGACGACATCATTGTTTTTGCAGACACAGTGGAGGAAGAGCTGAGTCGCCTGCAGACAGTGTTTTGGAGACTGCGAGAAGCTGGGCTGAAGCTCAAACCAAAAAAGTGTGAGCTGTTCAAACAGTGTGTATTGTACCTTTGCCATGTGGTTACGGGCGAAGGAGTCTCGACTGATCCTGAGAAGGTGAAGGCAGTCAAAGAGTGGCCAACTCCTCAGTCTGTGAGAGACGTGCAGAGCTTCCTCGGTCTCGCGTCATACTATAGACGGTTTATCAAGAGTTTTGCAGACATCGCCCGACCCCTCCATCGCCTTACTGAGAAGGGCCGAGAGTTCGAATGAACGGCAGAAGCTGAAGGCGCATTTTGTGAGTTGAAGAGGCGCCTACAGGAATCACCTATTCTTGCTTACCCTGATCCATACGCGGACTATGTCCTAGACACAGATGCAAGCGATGTGAGTATAGGGGCCGTGCTGTCCCAGGTGAAGGATGGAGATGAGCGGGTGATTGCGTACGCCAGCAGGGCATTGAGCAAGCAGGAACGCAATTATTGCGTAACCCGAAAGGAGCTACTCGCTGTGGTTGTCTTTCTGAAGCAGTTCCGGCAATACATCTACGGGAGAAGGATCACAGTAAGAACCGACCACGGTGCGCTGAAGTGGCTTACAAATTTTCGCGAGCCACAGGGTCAAGTGGCCCGTTGGCTGCAGGTAATAGGGGAACATGACCTGAACATCGTCTATCGAGCTGGCCGTTCGCATGGGAACGCTGATGGCCTATCTAGGAGACCATGTGGGCAGTGTGGCCGTGAAGAGGAGATAACTGGGAGTGACGACCGTGGTGAGTCATGCAGCACCCGCATGTCTGAGGAAGCCGGCGTCAGGGTTATAACGGCGGCGCCTACCATTACAAAGGAACGGTGGAGGGAAGCTCAACTGCAAGACCCTTCCATAAAATGGGTACTCCATGAGAAAGAGAAAGCCTTGGCAAGGCCAGATCAAGAGGATCTTTCAGCATGTTCGCCTACAGCCAAGGTCTATTGGTTAACCTGGGAGCAGTTGGAGATCAGAGAGGGGTACCTAAACAGGTGCTGGGAGTCCGACGATGGACGACAGGTGAAGTGGAAGCCGATAGTTCCTGTGGCACTTCGCCAGGAGATAATCACGGAACTACACAGTGGAAAGACAAGTGGGCACTTAGGCCACAGGAAGACATTGGAGAGAATTCGTCAGAGGTTTTACTGGGCTGGTATGGCAGCAGAGGTGCGATCTGCAGTCCGACGATGCAGTGTGTGTGCTAGTAAAAAGTCTCCAGCGAGGAAAAGTAGAGCCCCACTGCAGCAACGTCTGGTTGGCGCACCGATGGAGCGCATTGCTGTTGACATGGTTGGTCCTCTTCCAAAGAGCGATAGGGGGAATAAGTATATCCTCGTAGTTGGCGACTACTTTAGTAAGTGGATGGAGGCTTATCCCGTCGCAGATGAGAAGGCAACTACGGTGGCGGAAACACTGGTCAGCGAGTTCCTGTGTAGGTTCGGAGTTCCTGTCAAGTTACATTCGGATCAGGGCAGGAACTTTGAGTCGCAAATATTCTCGGAGATGTGTACCTTACTTGGGATAGAAAAGACACGCACCACGCCGTATAATCCCAAGTCCGACGGCCTAATTGAACGCTTAAACAGGACTCTGTTGACCATGATCTCAACCATGATTGAGCCCCACAGGCGTCAGAAAGACTGGGATATGAAATTGCCGTTTGCGACCTTCGCCTACCGAGCTACACCGCAAGAATCGACCGGGGAAACGCCCAATATGCTCATGTTGGGGAGGGAGGTGTACCTACCCATCGACTTGGCTGCTGGAACGGCAACGACAGACAACAGGAACCCGGAGGCCGTGCAAACGGACTATGCACTCAGTCTCAGGAAGGACATTCAAGCGGCTCATAATCGGGCGAGAGAGTGCTTGAGGAAAAGCGCTAAGCGACAGAAGAAAACGTATGACCGTCGCGTTGTACATGATAGGATTTGCGAAGGAGGCTTTGTCTGGTTATACAATCCCGCAAAAACAAAGGGCCTGTCGCCTAAGCTTCAGTGTAAGTGGTGTGGACCCTACATGGTGGTTAAAAAGCTATCAGATGTAACCTACAGGATACAGAAGACGCCGAGGGGAAAACTGAAAGTCGTTCACTACGACCGTCTCAAACCCTACCTAGGTGACCCGATAGAACCCTGGGGTCCTGAAGGAAGAAAGGCGGGGAGGAGTCCCACACCTGGGAGTCCTGTGGTTGAACAGGCGGGTGCCAGCGGCAGTCTTGTGGAAGACAGCCAACCCGTTCAAAGGGAGGAGTCCATTCTCCAGTCACCTGCAGCGACGCATTTCCCAGACGAGGAACTACAGAATCCAGAAAACGTAGAGGAGACATGCGAGCCCAAAGAAGAGTCCACAGAGCTACAGAGGCAGACGACGCCACCACCAAGGCAAAACCCGCCTAGGCAACGTAGGGTGCCACAGCGGTACCTGTAGTGAGAGTGTAGTTAAGAGAAACCTTCACCTCTGTAGGCTTTGTAGTGCGCCTAGAAAAACCGTAACGAAGGTATCAGGGGTTAAATTATCTCTTTTTTTTGGATCTACTGTTTGCTTACACAGAGAGAAACCTGACTGGCGAAGATGGGAGGGAGTGAAGAGATGGTGGAGTGTCCGAGATGCCACGCGATGATGCACAAGAGAAGCCTTGATCGACATCTAACCGTGGAGCATGGCCCAAGGCTTTTCTACTGGTGTCTTTGATGCTCATATAAAAACAACCGTCGAGATAACCTGAGGGCCCACTACAAGGATTGCCACCCAGAAAGGATCTCCGAAGTGGATCACATCAAAGGTGAGACTTATGAAGAACGGGAGAAGAGGAGAACCACTTCAGGCAGGTCAACGTCGAGGGGTGACGGAGAATCTAACAGAAGCTGTCCTAGGAAGGAGACTAGGGATGGCAAGACAAGTAAGCAGGGCAAGGACACTAAGAGGAAGCGTAGCCTGGATGGGGAAAGGCAGCGTAAAGACAAGAAGTCGAGGAGTGACGGGTCAGCACCCTCTTGCACTGTCTCCCGACCGCCAGATGACCTTCCAGTGGACCTGTCTCCCCCTAGAAGGCGTTTGCCAAGTCCGAAAAAGTCTGCAATGGCTGGGAATACTGGAACCAAGAGCCTAGAGAAGGAAGTCGTCGCCCCTATGAAGGCAAAAGATATACCTGCTAAGGAGCTGGATGGATCTGCAGAGTCTGCAGCAGATGTGCCTGAAGCCGCGAGGGAGGTGGAGATAGTTTCCGGTTCTGGGCAGCAGGGTGACGAGGATCTCATGGAACTGGCAGAAATAGCTTTATCTCCTACACCAATGCTGTGGGATCAAGATAATGAGCCTGCTGAGGAGCGGCCAGTGGCCCGATCTGGGGGAAAACCACGTGGGATGATTGAGATGTTCCACAGGCAGCCCACTGAGGGAGATGTACCCCGTGAAGATACATGTAGTGACAAGCTGCCACACAGGCCTCAACCCATGCTACACGGGTGCTCCACGTGAATGAAACCAGGGAGACCTACCTGTAAGCCAGCCCCAAGCGGTTGGTGGAAAGGCAATCTGAAAATGAGCAAAGTTATGCAAACATCAGTAATTGTTGCAAAACTGGACAACGTCTTTAATCACTGACTGCTCATCAAGGAATCTTTCATCATGTAATCAACACCTTCTTTCGCACTAACAAATTATCGCTCAAACTTATAACCATTCAGAAGGTCTAAATAGTACATTCAATCCCAAAGAAATGAAACTCTAACTAATGGACGAAAGAAACATAATACACAAAATTTTCGCACATGCATAGAAGTATGGCAAGAGCACAATTGTCAAATACTCATTTAGATCCTTAAACTATACTGTGTCTTTTCACCGGGCTGAGTTACGCAAGTAAGTGAACCAAAATAAGAGTGAAGTCAATCCTATTAAAAATGCACAAGAAAAATGTGTGTTCTTGGCCCTACTAGTTTTCACACGGTTTGGCACTTGCAGCTGCTGCCATATAAGCACATGGTCGAAGATAAACAACCTCTTATCTCAAACAGTGCCTGTGGTCACTACCCAGTGGACCCCATGGGCACATCCTGTCTCCCCTACCCTCGCCCGAATACTAATGAGCTAGGGCTTGGTTCCAGGAATGTGTGACTAATCTCTGCTTGGACCATTTCCTGTCCAATGTACGATAGCCAAATACTGTACAAATACTTGCAATATAAAATGCATGGTCCAACTCTACTGAGTTTCTCCAGAAAGTGGCGAGAGCGGACACTCAATTCAACACTTTCAAAAGTTATGAACAAGTGGAAAAGTTACTAAATCACACATTCGTCCACATCCTCTATGCACGTAAAGAAATACCTCTAAGTATGAGAAATCGCTGTTATCAACGTAATAATCTGGCAAGTGGCACTCCAAAACCTGTCACTTTTCTAAGGTTATATAAACTCAATCAAAATCTGGCATCTCCTACTGGAAACTTAAATAAACTTCCTCAAACTTTCCAAAACTGGAACCCAAATCCTTGTTTTTCCTGCTTCCCGTGAAACTATCATTTGGGAAGTTTTAGAAAACACAAATCAAAGTTAAACCTTTCTCTAGTTGCTTTGCTTTCTTTTAAGCCAAATTTTAACCGAAATCACTGGGTTCAAGAAAGACAAAACAGTATCAATCCTACAATTACGTAAATACAACTAAGTCTAAAATATGAGATACATGTATAGTGAAAGGAAATGAACATACCTGAAAATGAGCAAAGTTATGCAAACATCAGTAATTGTTGCAAAACTGGACAACGTCTTTAATCACTGGCTGCTCATCAAGGAATGCTTGAGTCAGCCAAGGTGAACAAAGAGGGTGAAGTTCCATTTCCTGCTGGGTGCCTTAGCCAATCAGAAGGAAGTGACCATGGCAACTGGGTCACTGCCCAGCTTACCAACTGTACAGGCTAAAAGTGAGCATGTGCTAGCCACAAGAGCACAGGGAAAGTGTATGAGGCAAACATACGGGGAAAGACTATTTTGGGGGGGGGAATTTCCTAAAACTTTCTCTCAGCTTTCGGAGGGGCCCTACATACTCCCCCGAAAAATTAAATGTTGTCCTCAACATTACAAAACAATCCGTAACAGAAACGTATGTACAAAAAAAACAAATGAGTGCTCATCACCTTATAGGACTTATGTGGAGTCGGAAGTGCGAACTATGGAGAATCTCTCCAACTATGAGCCAAAAACATCTCTCCATAAGTTTACGGGCATAGTGCGATAACTGGAATCATTCAAGGTGATCAGCCAATTTAAATTCCAAAAATCTGATCAAGAAGATCAAGTTAAAAAAAGAAAGTCGCACTTCCCTGCAAGACTTTGCAATTTTGTCCTTAGGAGCCAAGCATCATTCAAATAGGTCACAATTACTACTGTTCTACTATTGTTCAGTTCAGCACACTCCAGGTGGGTTGAAGTACGGTAGAGACGTCACTGGATGCGATCCCTGTACATACTGCTGGAGAGGATACTGCGGTAGTGCAGGGTAGTATCCCATGGGTGGCACTGCATACATGGAAGGATACGGCTGTGGAAATGAACCATTCCCATAGGGCATTCTGTAGGGGTAAGGGGCTTGAGCAGAACCCATCTGCTGGTTGGGAACCTCAGGCGGAATGGGGGCGGGGACATGGTGTGGGGGCAGGGCATATTCACCGAAAACCTGTTCTGGGGTTTTCGCAGGGGGTTCCGTCGCGAGCACTGGCAGTACTGCAGAAACGTGTTGACGAGGGACACCAAGTTGATCATAGGTGAGTGCATCCGGTGGCTGTCTGTTCCGGCTTGGGTACCTGGCTTCAGTCTCTGCTGTGGATACATCGCTTCCTTCAGGTGGGGCTTCATCTACAGGGGGTTCTGGGAGAGCTGCCACACCCGGCTGTTGTTCAGGCTCCACGTTGAGTTCGAGGTCTGGAAGGGCCTGCATCTTCAGCTCTTGTTGGGGCTCTGCTGATGAAGGTTGGATGGATGTTGTAGGGTTTTCATGCCCCAATGTCTGGTGCCGATCAGGAATGATGTCCTCTTCTGGGGTGAACTGCTCCTGCAGTTGATGTGGCATCTGAAGATAGACCTCTTCATCGGAACTGCTGCCGTCTTGAGTTGGGCTGGGCGATTGGTGAGTTAGTCGTTTTGAGCATCGTTGCTTCTTTGGTTGAGCTGTAGGTTGTTCCCCAAGTGTTTCTGATGCAGGGAGGTGGTCACAGGAGAGGAGAAGATTTCGATGAAGAACCCGTGTCCGCCCCAGTCCATTCTCAGGTTTGACCTCATACACAGGCATGTCGTCCTGCATCTGCCTGATGACAGTGTGTATTTTCTCCTCCCAGTAGGCTTTCAGCTTTCCTGGACCACCGGTCTCGTTCAGATTTCTTACCAGCACTCGGTCTCCAGGCTGTAGGCTGACGCCATGTAGCTTTTTGTTGTACAGTTTCCGGTTGCGGAGCGCTGTCTTGGAGCTTTGTCTGGAGGCTAGGGCGTATGCTTGCTCCATCTGGGCCTTCCATTTTGCAACATAGTCAGCATGGTTGGTAGCTGAGCCTTCTGTACTTGCTGGAAGGTTGAAGGAGATATCTATCGGAAGGCGGGGTGGTCTACCATACAGAAGATAGAAGGGTGAATACCCCGTAGCCTCGTTGCGGGTGCAATTGTATGCATGTACGACTTTATCAAGTGATGCCTTCCAGTTTGATTTCTGTTCTTCAGGTAGAGCTCGCAACATGGACAGTAGGGTTCTGTTGAATCTCTCAACCTGTCCATTTCCCTGCGGATGATAGGGAGTTGTACGTAAATGCATGGTCCAACTCAGTAGAGTTGGACCATGCATTTTATATTGCAAGTATATGTACAGTGTATGTGGCTATCGTACATTGGACAGGAAATGGTCCAAGCAGAGATTAGTCACGCACTCCTGGAACCAAGCCCTAGCTCATTAGTATTCGTTTACATGATGAAAGATTCCTTGATGAGCAGCCAGTGATTAAAGACGTTGTCCAGTTTTGCAACAATTACTGATGTTTGCATAACTTTGCTCATTTTCAGATTACCTTTCCACCAACCCCTCGGGGCTGGCTTACATTTGGCGACCTTGCCAGGACAGGTGCGTCTGTTTGTTATGCAACTCTGACAAGCTAGATGACATGCGCCTGTCCTGTGACCAGAACCTGTGATGCAGCGGAGAGGGCAGCACCACGAATGACATAGCGGACCCAATCTCCCAGCAACCAGTGCCCCCCCCCGGTAAGAGAGAGATGGCATCCCTGGATGAGGTGGACGCCGATGTTCATGTGCGGCTGCAGTCAGCAACCAGGGATGTCCTGCTGGCTGTATATGCAGAACTCGGCCTGGAGGAGGGAGATGGGAAGACCAACTCAGCCCTTCTCCGACGAGTGAGGAAGCACCTCAGCAGTGACGACGTAGAGGGCCAGGAGGATGAGGGCCTTGCAGTACTTGGAAAAGTACTGTCAGTGCTGAAGGGGGCCCCATCAGGCACACCGCAGGAGGAGGAGGCAGCTGTATCAAGCCAGACGTGTGCCCCTTCATCGACGGAGGTAGCAGCTGGCCCGGTGTTCCGGAGGGAGTTTAAAATCTTTGGGCAAATTGGTGGCGCGGGGCAGAAGGACAAAATAACCTTTTTGTCCCTAATGCATCAGATCGAGGCGGGGTTGGCGAGAAAATACAAGGAGAGAGAGGTGGTACAGGCCGTCATCAGGGCCATTAACCCAGCGTCACGCCTGGGAAGTTACCTTGAGGGAAAACCTTCGCTCAACCTCGCTGACTTGCGTCGCATCCTAAGGTCACACTACGGGGAGAGGGATGCTACCGAGCTTTACTACCAGCTGTCGAGGGCGCGGCAAGATGTCAAGGAAAGTCCCCATGAGTTCCTGATTCGAGCCATGGATTTGCAACAGAAGGTCCGGTTCGTCTCTAAGGAATTGACTGCAGGCCCAGAGTATGAGGCGGAACAGGTGAGGACGATGTTCCTTCACTCACTCCAGACAGGATTCCGCAGTGATGGGGTACCGACCGACATGCGCCCGTATCTCCAGGACCAGAACATCACTGACGAGGAGCTACTAGAGAAGCTGAACATAGCAGCCAGTCATGAGGCAGAGCTTCAGCAGAAGATGAACGGGTCACGACCCGTTACAGTCAGCAGCGTCTCTCAGAACACACCTGAACCAGCACCCACCAAGACCCCCAAGCCCAACCCTCTAGTTGAAGACGTGAAGGAGCTGAAGCAGCAGGTTGCTGCCTTGGTCACAGCTCTGCAAGCAGGCGGCAACCAGTCCTCCAATGCAGCGAGCAGCAGAGCGACCCGCCCCCGGGGCCCTCCCAGGAAGTGGGGCTGCCAGGGATGCCAGACACAAGGTGTTGGTGACCAGTGTCGACACTGCTTCAAGTGTGGATCACCTGACCACTACATGCAGAACTGCAGCAACCAGTCGGGAAACGGCCAAGGGTTACCGCCAAGGGGCGAGCAGTAACCACCCCAGTGACAAAGTCCCAGCATAGAGAAACCACAATGGAGGAGCAGAGGACAGGAGTAACAGCCCAAGTATGTGCACACCTCACCCCGAGACAACACAAGAAAGTAAGTCGTCTAGTCGGGAACAGATGCATGGTGCACTGCTACATTGATGGGCAGCGGACAGAGGCACTTTGGGACACAGGGTCCCAGATCTCTCTTCTTCCCCGTTCGTGGTTTCGACAACATTTCGCACACGTCCCCTTACGACCCCTTCATCAGTTGCTGGGTGAGACCCCATTGGATGTGAGAGCTGCAAATTCAACCCCCATCCCATTTGACAGTTGGATCGAAGCTGGGTTCTCGCTGAGTGAGGAGGGAAATCAGACAACCCCAAAGCTGCAAGTACCCATGCTTGTAACCCCAGATGTGTGTGAACCCATCATCGGGTACAACGTCATTGAACAGTTCACGAAAGAGCATGAAGGCGACACCAGGGGCATCCTACGCTCGGGGTTTCCCAGGATGAAGTCTGCATCCATCAAGGCCCTGGTTAGTCTCCTTCATGATGATAGTCCTGATAGCCTGTGCCAAGTCAGAGTGGGAAAGAAAGGTGTAATGATTCCAAAGGGAACAACGAGAGCAATGGCTTGCCGGGTTATGACAGGACCCGTCAGCGAAGACATCCCAGTGCTATTCGAGCCCAACATCAGTACGCCATGGCCAGATGAAGCAGATGTAGGAGAGTGCTGTGTAACAATACAGGCTGGTTCTTGTTCACACATTCGTGTGCCAGTGACTAATCACTCTGGATACGACGTCTTCATCAGAGGCCGAACTATCCTTGGCGATCTGCAACAGGTCAGGTCACTTCTTCCCTGCTTTGACGAACGTGCCCCGACTCATGAAGCCTCCCAAAACTCACAGGTGCGGGTTAATAAAGTGACTGTTCCACAGCACCAAAAGTCATCAGAGTGGACTCCGCCTGTAGACCTCAGTCATCTGTCTGAAGAGCAGAGACAAGCAGCAGAAGAAATGCTGAAGGAAGAGGCTGGGGCCTTTGCCAAAGATGACAGTGACATGGGGTGTATCACTAACCTCAAGATGAACATCCAACTCAAAGATGACAAACCCGTCCAGAAGACCTATCTTTCGGTACCCCGCCCCCTCTACAAAGAGGTGAAAGAGTGCCTCCAAGATCTCATAAACAGAGGGTGGATCGCCAAGTCTACCTCTCCGTATTCTTCTCCCATAGTCTGTGTTAGAAAAAAGGACGGCAGTCTTCGTCTCTGTATTGACTACCGGGAGCTGAAGAACAAGACAATTCTGGACCGGCAACCCATTCCGAGGATCCAAGACGTTCTTGATGGTTTAGGCGGGAACTCTTGGTTTCTCCACCCTTGACCAGGGTAAAGCCTACCATCAGGGATTCATGGCAGAAGACAGCAGACCCATGACAGCCTTTGTGACCCCATGGAGATTGTACGAGTGGCTGAGAATACCCTTTGGCCTCACGAATGCCCCAGCTGTGTTTCAACGGTGTATGGAGACGTGCCTCAAGGGTCTGACAGGGGAAATAGCCGTCATTTACCTGGATGACATACTGGTGTATGGTACGTCCTTTGAAGACCACTTGGAAAACATCCGCAAGGTACTCCATCGCTTACAACAACATGGAATCAAACTAAAGCCCAGTAAGTGCCGCCTGTTTCAGCGGGAGGTCCGATACCTTGGCCGTGTTGTCTCTGCAGAAGGACACAAGATGGACCCTGCTGACATCAGCGCCGTCCAAGCCTTGAAGGGCAAGGTACCAGGAACTGTAGGAGAGCTGTGGATATTACTTGGTTTCCTTGGTTATTACAGACGGTATATACAGGATTTCTCCCAGGTAGCCAAACCCCTGTATGACCTTTTCACTATCAGCCCAGGCAACCAAGAGAAACCCCAACACCATACCACTCAACGAGGCAAGGTGAAGCCCGCCAAACAAGGTGCAGGACAGGTCCCCTCTAAGCAACCAATCACCTGGACAAGCGAACACCAGCAAATTCTGAACTCCATTCTAGACCGGCTGACCAATCCACCTGTGATGGCATACCCTGACTTCTCCCTCCCCTTTGTCCTTCATACAGATGCATCCAATGAGGGGTTGGGAGCTATCCTCTACCAGCGGCAACAGGGAAAGCTCAGAACCATCGGTTATGGGTCGCGAACTCTCACTCCGGCAGAGAAGAACTACAACTTACACTCGGGCAAGTTAGAATTCCTGGCCATGAAGTGGGCGATATGCGAGAAATTCCGTAACTACCTATACTACGCAAAGTCGTTCACGGTCTACACTGATAACAACCCGCTCACCTATGTCCTCACCTCTGCCCGGTTGAATGCCACGGGATATTTTTGGGTGGCGGAGTTGTCAGACTTCAACTTCGACATAAAGTATAAGCCAGGAAAATCCAATATCGATGCTGACACCCCCTCTCACGATTACCCCTCGACTTCGAGAAGTACATGGCCGATTGCACCCTGGAGACAACCCCAATGGCAATTTATGCAACTATCAAGGCTGTTAAAGCGCAGCAGTCAGGACTCTCATGGATAGCAGCAATCACCTCCTCAATCCCTCCCAGCAGTGAGGGAATCCAAGATGTAACAGATCAGGAGATGGCTGATGACCAGCGAGCAGACCCTGGGATAGGACCGGTACTGGAGTATGTCAGCTGCAACCGACGACCCAAGAAGCATGAGAGAAGCAGAAATCCAGAGACGAAAGCTCTTCTCCATGAGTGGGAGAAATTACATCTCAAACAGGGAAGACTCTACCGGCAGCGAGGGTCCCAGCGACAACTTGATCTCCCCCAGAAACACAGACAGCGGGTGTACCGGGAACTACATAATGAAATGGGCCACCTGGGAGCAGACAGAGTGCTCAGCCTTGCCCGAGATCGGTTCTACTGGCCCCATATGCAGAAAGACATCGAACACTACGTCACTCAAGAGTGCCCCTGCCTGAAACAGCGACGACCCAACAAGCCAACGCGTGCCCCTATGCAGAGCATCACTACCACAGAGCCATTCGAGTTAGTGTCCATCGACTTCTTGCACTTGGAGCGCAGTAGAGGTGGATACGAGTATATTTTGGTCGTAGTGGATCATTTCACCCGATTTTCCCAGGCCTATGCCACAACCAACAAGTCTGGTAGAACAGCTGCGGAGAAGATTTTCAACGACTTCGCCCTGAAGTTCGGGTTCCCTCGAAGGTTGCACCATGACCAGGGCCGGGAGTTCGAGAACCAGCTGTTCCACCGACTTCAGCAGCTGTGTGGTATTGAACAATCACGTACAACTCCCTATCATCCGCAGGGAAATGGACAGGTTGAGAGATTCAACAGAACCCTACTGTCCATGTTGCGAACTCTACCTGAAGACCAGAAATCAAAGTTAAACCTTTCTCTAGTTGCTTTGCTTTCTTTTAAGCCAAATTTTAACCGAAATCACTGGGTTCAAGAAAGACAAAACAGTATCAATCCTACAATTACGTAAATACAACTAAGTCTAAAATATGAGATACATGTATAGTGAAAGGAAATGAACATACCTGAAAATGAGCAAAGTTATGCAAACATCAGTAATTGTTGCAAAACTGGACAACGTCTTTAATCACTGGCTGCTCATCAAGGAATGCTTGAGACAGCCAAGGTGAACAAAGAGGGTGAAGTTCCATTTCCTGCTGGGTGCCTTAGCCAATCAGAAGGAAGTGACCATGGCAACTGGGTCACTGCCCAGCTGACCAACTGTACAGGCTAAAAGTGAGCATGTGCTAGCCACAAGAGCACAGGGAAAGTGCATGAGGCAAACATACGGGGAAAGACTATTTTTTTGGGGGGGGGAATTTCCTAAAACTTTCTCTCAGCTTTCGGAGGGGCCCTACATACCTGTATGCGGATCTGTGGCGAGGTGAAGAGGGAGTTTGACATCGTCTACTTGAAGACACTACCTCCTAAAAAGGACGTCAAATCCGCTGCACCGCAGAACGCCAGTTGTCTCCGTCGTCTTACTCGTTGCAGGGATACCGGGGCGGAGGAAATCGGAGAGCCTATGGATCTAGAGGATCTGGAGAGGGCAATGATCGGCAATGTCACCAAAATCCATGAGACATCTTCGACGAGCGTGTTCCAGGAGGGCCGAAAGCTCACCAAGGACAAGATAACACGGGTTTTCGATGTGAATTTCCGAGCAGGATTGAGGGAGTAAAACCTAAAGAAGTGGTGTTGCCTTTAAGAAACCTTTTTACGAAAGCTGTTTATGCAAGTTTTGGCATCATGTTTTAGAGCCAGATTGTTTGGACTAGGCCCTTAGCTTAGAAGAATTAAGTGTTTCTTGGTTTTGTTATAAGACTTAAAGTTTTTAATGTATAAGTTTCCCCTTGTTCTAACTTAGAAGTGTATAATTTACCTGTGATTCCTTGAGGCACCTTTATTTCAACGACTGACTATGGAAACCTGTTTAGGAGTAAGAATGGATTTCGCTACTTTTATTTTTCAGATTTACGGTCAAAAGGACTGACCGATCTTAGGGCGTGGCTATGTAGCAAAATAGTGGGGTGGTTAGAGCGCCCTCTTTAATTATTTGCAGTTAAGCATTTATATCCCATAATCATAACCCGCGCATGGGTATATAAGGAATGCGCGCGAGCTACTCGCGGTCTTTCCTGTCTTTCTGTTGTTCGGTCATATTTGTGCGTGACGAGTTCGTACTGCTGCTTGGTTTGGCTGTCAGAGCAGTACGCTGTGCTGGAGAGTGATTACTGGGCACTAGGTTAGTGCAACTTCATTCAATTATTGTAATTAGTCCTGATAAGCACTCACATCTCTTTTATGGTCATCTTTTATGTAATTCAGCAGTACATAGTGCAAGTAAAGACGTAGGTGGTGTAAACAATTTGCAAATCCACAAGCCGCCTAATTAGGAGTTGCCTATTTAAGAGTCTCCTGTTTAAGAGAGTGCCAATATTAAAATAATCAACCAATCAAATTTGAAGCCAACCAGAGTCTTTATTGAGTTCGTCCAGGAAATCCCCCAGTACCAGTAACCCACGGTACCGGCCCCCTTTCTGCCAGCCCCAAGACCAGACCCGTGGGTGCAACTTGTTAGGCTTCGGCGCCTGGCGGTAGACTGCCTCCAAACGGACCTGCCCCCCTGGTCGCCTCTACAGCCGCTCGTCGAGTCGACCAAAGGCACGCCCGAGGCTCCGTCGCTGGAGACCGTTACAATACTCAAGTCAGGATCGTTACGCTGAGCTTGAGACAGCTCATCCTTGCTCATACCTGAAAAGACATTGCTAACAGAAGCACATGTTACTCTTGTTGGGGTAACCTCTGCAATGCAGGCCCCAGACCTAGACGGAACCCTTGAAAGAGCATTGGAATTTTTATGGTGATGACCAGGCCGATGAGAAATGTCAAAATCAAAACTACTTAATGTCTCCAGCCATCTTGCAAGTTGACCCTGGACATCTTTGAAGTTAAACAGCCACCTCAAGGATCCATGATCTGTCCGTAGCGTAAATTTCTTCCCATACAAGTCGTGTTTATAATGCTTAATGGAATGAACCACGGCCAGCAACTCCCGTTTTGTAACACTATAGTTTTCTTCACTTTGCTCAATTTGCGGCTGGCATAACCAACGACCTGTTCCTGTCCATTCTGCACTTGTGACAGAACACCGCCAATTTCATCGTCACTAGCATCCGTGTCCAATACAAACGGCAGTGAAAAATCAGGGAATGCTAGGACAGGCGCTGAAGTCAATCTTTCCTTTAACATGCTAAAGGCAGTTTCACATTCCCGAGTCCACTTGAAACCTACATCTTTCTGGGTAAGCTTGTGAAGTGGCGAAGCAATACAGGCAAAATCTTTAATAAACCGCCTATAATAAGAGCATAACCCAATAAAGCTACGCACTTCCTTTAGGCTACAAGGAGTAGGCCAATCATGAACTTTACATGTCTTCTATGGATCAGTCGAAACACCTTTTTCAGAGACTACAAGGCCAAGGTAAGTGATTTCTGATTGAAACAGACAACACTTTTTTGGTTTCAATTTGAGTTTCGCTTTGGTAAGACAGGCGAATACTTCACTATCTCGAGACACATGATCTTCAAATGTTTGGGCATATATCAGAATATCATCTAACTACACTAGAAAGGTTTCCCAATGAAGACCAGCCAACACCACCTCCATTAGTCGTTCGAATGTACCAGGATCGTTACAAAGACCAAATGGCATGACATTAAATTCGTACAAGCCATTACCTGTTGTAAAGGCAGTCTTCTCTTTGTCTTGAGGGCACATCTCCACCTGCCAGTACCCACTCGTCAAATCTAACGAGGAGAACCATCTGGAACCTGCCAATGCATCTAGGGTATCATTAACTCGGGGAGTGGATATGCATCTTTTACGGTTACCTTATTCAACTCCCTGTAATCGACACAGAATCTTATTGAATTATCCTTCTTCTTTACCAGAACTATAGGGCTGGCCCAAGGACTATTAGACAGAGAAATGACACCAGCTTCCAACATGTCTGCTACCTGTTTTTGTGCTTCCAGTCGTTGATAATGAGGTAAACGCCTTGCAGGTTGCCGACGAGGCCGAGCATCTCCTGTGTTAATTCTGTGATGAACTATATCAGTTTGTCCATTGGCAAGTTCACCTGACTTAGAAAATACATGATCATACCCGCATAACAATTCTTTTAATTTAACCTTTTGGGAAGTAGTCATTGCTTCGGCACTACGTTCATAAAACTTATTTAACTCGAGATGTTAATCAATCTCTTGGTCATTTTGTGTGTTCAAGTCTCCATCTCTATCACCAACTTCATCAGCAGATTGAAGAAGGGCAATCTGTGTGCCCTTATACAAAGTGCACACATCAGGCTGTAAATTAAAAACCCCCAATGGTACTCGACTCTGGTCAGCACAAATAAACGTTCGACCAACCAACAACCCATTATTCTTTTTGTAAAATCTTGCTGAAGTTTGAACGAACCCTTGTGCTTTACTGGCACTGCGATTGTGTAACCTCCCAGGAATTACTACTTCTTGTTTTGCCGGGATGGTCACCGTCTCGGCCACTGTGATTCGACACCAAGTAAACGTCAAACCCTCGGAGACAATCGGGACCTCAACAGAATCAAATCTCAGTTTTCGTTTCGGTAGATCTAACACACCTCCATTTATTGATAAAAAGTCAAGACCAAAGATACCTGCTTGGGTAATTGGTGCAACCACAATTTGGTGACGCCTTCTCAGCTTACCAAGCCCGACAATGACGTCTGTGCAGCCAATTGTTATGGGTTCTAAAGCTTAACAAAATAAGGACACTCTACAACGACTGCGATGTCTGCCATGTCTATATTGTGCCTGTCTTCCACATCACACTTGAACAGAGGAGGGCGCTATAACTCTTTCCTAGACATCTCCCTCCTTTTGTTTTTTTTTCAAACATGAACAATTAACAAACTTGGTAAAGCTTACCTTTAACAACTTGCACAAAAGAGAAACAAAAAATCATCTTTCTTTCTTTGTAAACTTGACTTTCTAAAAAAAGAAATAGAACTTTGGAAAAGAAAGAATCTTTAGTCTCCAGACACCTGTAATGATAATAAAGTTAAGTGAACTGCTTTTACTTGGATTAAAGCCAAAGGCTTCCACATTTGGATGTAAAATTTTAAAATGCCTGATTTGACTTAACTGTTATTATGATGCACCTAAGTGTAAGTTTGTATGAGAATGAGACGTTTGGAAATGAAACCAGGTTAAACATTAAAATTGTCCTCTGAAAAACTGAATCACAATGGAAGTGTCCTTTTGTGTGCAATCACTCCTTGTTTGGTGAAAATCTGCATGACAGAATTTAGAGTTCATTGTCACGTTCAAACTACAAAATCCTTGAATCTAGATGGTGGTTTGATGTTGGATCGAGTTCGCGTGGACTTCAAAGAGATCTGTTGGCTGCTTGGTGGATTTGTCTTGGGTCGGTCTGGATCTGTGGTCGTTTTCACTGGCTTGGCTGGTTCAGATAGGACTGTTGGTTTATCTGATGGTGGGGTTGAGGTAGAGACTGAGTCTGGCTGGACTGGGGTTGTCGCTGAAGAACTTTTCTCCGACTGTTGAGTTGATGCCCGCAAATGCTTTCTGTTACGTCTAAGCACTTGTCCACTGTCTAGCTCGATGAGATAGGAACGGGAACCGTCACTGGCAACACATTTTCTAGGTTGCCATGATGTGGTCTTGCTGGTTGGCTGAATTCTGACTGGTTGTCCAATCTGCAGTGCCGGTAGTGGCTTTGCAGATTTATCATATTGGTGTTTGGCCTTCTGCTTTCGAAGTTGGATATTGTCTGGCACACCTTGGACGATGTTTGGTTTCAGATATGCTTCAGGTGTTGGCAACAGTGTTCTCGCCCGTTTAGACATCAATTTCTGCACTGGACTGCTGCCACTGGAATCAGGTGTGTTACGCCAATCTAGAATTGCAAGATGAAGATCTTCTTTAGCTTTGGTCACTTTCTTGATAATGTTCTTGGCAATCTTCACTGCTGACTCTGCTTTGCCATCACTCTGACTGTGGTAGGGAGAAGACGTAACATGCTCAAACTCCCATTCTCTGCTGAATTCCTCATAATCCACAGCAATGAACTGAGGCCCGTTGTCAGTAATTACCTTGCTGGGTATACCGAATCGTGAGAAATGCTTCTTGGTGCACTCGACTATGGTTTCTGATCTGGTGTCATCGAGCTTGTCTAACTCCCAGTAATCGCTGTAGTGGTCAACTGTAATCAGGTAATCAGCATGCCTGTAGTGGAAGAGATCTTGACTGACTACGCTCCATGCCCGATTGGGAATTTCATATGACATCATCGGCTCTTTCTGTTGCTTGTTCATGAACTCATTACAAGGCTGGCACTGGTTGACCCTGTCTTTGATCTGACTTGCCATCCCTGGCCAGTATAGCACTTCTCTGGCTCTTCGTAGGCACGCTTCTACACCCAGATGGCTTGAATGGATTCTGGTAAGCATCATGCTGTGCATAGACTTGGGTACAATGACCCTCATCCCTTTGTAGAGAACACCATCCTGAACGGTGATTTCTTCTCGGAAACCAAAGTACTCACGAATGCATATGGGTACTTCATTTCTCTGCTCTGGCCATCCGTCCAGAACTACATTCTTCAACACTTGAAGAACTGAATCAGACTGTGTGGCCTTCTTGATCTGCAGCTGTGTGCTATCTTTCATGCATAAATAGCTGGATTGGTTGATGACTTCAATCTCTGACTGGAGTTGCTCTTCCTGTCTCAGCTGGAACATCTGATATTCTGACAAGCAACTCCTATCTGTGCTCTTCAGGGAAGCCCGGCTTAGCATATCAGCGATATACATCTGGCTTCCTGGCAGGTACTGCACATTCAAGTTGTACTTCTGTAATCTCAGAAGCATGCGTTGGAGCCTCTTGGGAGCTTTATGTATTGGCTTTGTGAAGATTGGCACCAACGGCTTATGGTCGGTGTTCACTTTGACCAGCTCTCTGCCATGCAAATACTGGTCAAATCTCTCACAAGAGAAGACTATGGCTAGGCACTCTTTCTCTATCTGTGCATAATTCTGCTCTGCAGAGGTGAGGGACCGGGAGGCAAATGCAACTGGTTGCCCATCCTGAAGAAGAGTTGTTCCAAGCCCTTTCTCTGATGCGTCACACTGTATTGTGACTTCTTCCTTCAAGTCGTAGTACCTGAGTATTGGAGCACTGGCAATCATGTCCTTTATCTGCTGAAAGGACTCTTCCTGTTGTGACTGCCATGTGAAGATTGTACTCTGCTCTGTCAACTTTCTGAGTGGCTCACTTACATCAGCAAGCCTTGGCAAGTACCGTGATAGGTAGTTGACACATCCTAACAGACGCTAAACTGCTTTCTTGGAGTCTGGTCGCTGCAAGTTTTTTATTGCCTCTACCTTCCTCGGGTCTGGGCGGACTCCTTTTGAGGTCAAAACTTGACCCATGTATGTCACCTCATCCAGTCGTAGTCTAATCTTCTTTCGGTTGAGTTTCAGGTTTGCTTGACGTGCACGGTGCAGCAGTGTCCTCAAATTTCTGTCATGTTCTGCTACATCACAGCCGTACACTAGAATATCACCAGCGATGACTGCTGTGCCAGCCAGCCCCTGCAATATCTCTATCTGTCGCCGCTGGTATTCTTCTGGTGCTGATGCTATTCCAAACGGCATTCTCAGATAACGGTATCTGCCGAATGGGGTCCAGAAAGTTGTCAGGAAGGAGCTCTCTTCATCAAGTTTGACTTGATGAAATCCTTCCTTTGCATCTAAGACTGTAAAGACCTTTGCATTAGCGAGAGAGGGCAATATCTCGTCAAGTGTTGGCATCGGGTATTTAGGACGTTTGATAGCTTTATTTAGCTCTCGTTGTCACCGCTAGCTAATGATCAATCTGGTTCTGCAATGATGACCCCCAGATCCGAACATAAATCAAGAACAACTGAATGAATGAAAAGAGACCAATGAATTCTTTTTAAATTTGTGTATTTACACTCTATTTACACATTTATTTACAAATTTACAGAGGAGACATGAATCTGAGAAATATGCCCAATAACTGTCCAGCGAATCTGTTCTCGTATTTAACTTCACTCCAGATCAGTGCACTTAAGTTTTGCCTATTTACAAACTCACTCGCTTTACAGTTTGGAGATTCTAACTCTTCAAGTCGGCAAATAAGCGAACAACTACAGAATTTACAAATAATACAGGTATTCTTAATTTGACTTACTTCGAATTGAGTGAATAACCAACAGTTAAGTTTTATACCAAATTTATTTAGTTGATGAATATGGAGCCGGGTTCTCCCTCAATATGTGAAAATAATACCGACGCTCTCGTGTCCATCTAGTTCAGCGTGACTAGGAGTAGGAAGCCCCAGTTGGAGAACATAAGTCTCGTAGCCTTCTCTCAAGGATGGAAATGGAGTCCTAGCTAGTGCGTCACATGGTGGGGAGGGAGACGTCAAACCCAACAGTTACGGCCATCTATTAAAGTAAAATTCAACCGAATACATGCAAGTATCGTGCCGACATTACCAATCATTCGTTAAAACTCTTCTCAATTCTGTGACATTACTCATCTTTCTTACAGTATCCTTCAATAAATATACAGGTCAGTCAATTTTCCTTCCTAATCCAATCATCAGGTCAGCTATTCTTCTGTCGACGTCAATGTTACAAAAAATGATGAATTATTTCCTCATTCACAGCTTCGTTTATTTTCACAGTTAAAGTTGTAATAATTCAATAAGTTATATCTTCAAAGTTCAAAATATTTTCTTCAGTTTTACATTCTTAAGTACAAAATTCGTTCAACTTACGGTTATGTCCATCATAACTAGACAATGTCTAGGCTGATTGTTGCAGAGAAGGGGATCGGTTTCCTGACAGATCGTATTGGCACTGAATTTTGCCAAAGCTCGATCTGATCGTGCCGGGACTGGAATTCTCCGGCCGATCGTCGCCTGCTGGATCAGGGACTTCAGCGAAGTTGACACCGGTCACAAATCTCTTACTCAGCTCAGCTTTCACTTTAGGATGTTGTCAGATTGAGAATCAAAAATCTTCTGCCAACACTCTCATACACACCAAACTCAACTCCAAAAAAAACTACACCATCCTACGAATACAGATAAAGAAATTAGTGGGGAAAAAACGGACCCTAACACGAACAAAGACAAAAGTATGTTCGGACAATAACCATGGCCGGTGGTTTTACGTAATTCATAGCAACGAAACCGCGCGTCTCTCGATCGCGATTAAGACGCCCGATCCGTGATCGACGAAGTTCTACTGGCTGCTAGGAAAACAAGCGCGAAATTTTGATTGGTTAAAGAAGTGACGCGTAAGAGAGCGAGACTATTTGCTGCCAGGGGAGAAATTTAACAGACAAAAACAACAAATAAATAAAACTACCTATATTTTCAGAGGGATCTCAACACTCGTGGATCTAAGCAAACGCGCATTTTGCCCGGTTTCTCAACAACCACTAGGCTACTGATCCATGCTGTAGGCTCGGAAACTTTTGCTATGATGCCTCGTTTCTCTAGCTCACGTATCTTGTCATACAGCTTATCTTTCATGGCAACCGGAACACGACGTGGTGCATTCTGCACCGGTCGCACAGCAGGATCAATGTCGATGTGGTACTCCCCTGCTAGGCATCCTAACCCTTCAAATACATCACTAAACTCAGACACAATGTCAACCTCTGTCAAGGGCACTGTGTCATGCTGCATGCTATTGACTGCACTGTCAACATGTACGCTTATGAGGCCCATCTTTGTACATGTCTGTCGTGACAGTAGGGGAGGCTGACTGGAATCAACTATCTTGAAGTTAAGATTCCTCTGGACACCTTTATAGTGACATGTCAGGTCACATTCTCCTTTGACATTGATGACACTGTCATCGTACAATTTCAATCTGGCTGATGACTTTTTCATGTGAGGCTTTTTTGTCTGCTTGACGTCACACAGGGTGTCAAATGACATCACGTTGCAAGTTGCCCCTGTGTCAATCTGGCACTGAATGCTTATCTCGCCAGGCTCTGAACTGAATGTCAGCGGAACCGTAAGCACTTTGTGGCCGCTGCTGATAGCTCCAAGTAGTTGCACACCAAAAATAGACTCGTCTGTATCACTTTCTGATGATACTTCCTGCATTACGTGCAATCTTTTCTGTGTTTCTCTCCATCTGCATACTGACTGGAAGTGGTTCATTTTTCCACACTTTCCACATTTCTTTCCATAGGCAGGACATTTCTTCTTGTCCCACTCATGTGAAGATCCACAGTATTTACAAGATTTCAGTGTCTTGGGCTTCTTGGGGTCTTTAGGCTTTGATTTGTTGGCGCTCTTTGCTTTTGTGCTCTCTCGTTTCTTTACGGCATGCACGGTTTCTGTTTGTGGCACATCAATCTGCTTGAGCTGTTCTTGTGTCAGCTCACTGATTCTGAGGGCTTCAATCGCTCTCTTCAGATCACATTCTTTTTCTCTGAAGAGCCTCGCTCTTGCTGCTTTATCTCTAGTTCCAAGAACAAGCCGGTCTCGGATCATCTCTGTTTCTAGCTGACCAAATTTGCATTTCTCTGCTAACTGCCGTAAGCGAATGACATACTGATCTATGGTCTCATTCGGCTGTTGATCAGCAGTATGAAACTGATATCTCTCATACAGTACATTTCTGCTTGGTGCAAAATGTGCCTGTAGCTTATCGAGAATTGTTTTGTGGCTTTTCATCTCGTCATCTGTGAGCTGAAGCTCCTTCAGAATATTCTTGCACTCTTTTCCCATCACACTTTTCAGAGTAGCCACTTGGATTGTTTCATCCTTTTTATCTAGTTCTACTGCTTTGCAATAGTCCTCAAAACTTTCTCTGAAAAAGTTCCAGTTATTGGCAAGATCGCTCCCTTTACAGTTCATGGCCTCCGGCGGTGGAATTTGATAAGCCGCCATCATGCAAAGTCGTTTATGTCGTTATTCAATATGCGTGTGTCGAGAATGCATGCACCTACGTAGCAATGCTCATGTACTATCGCACATGACACTGTAATTTCGGAAGTGTTGTTGACTTACCCCCGAAAAAACCTCTCTTGTTCTCGGTCAAAGGCTGGCTACTCCAACACTAAGTTAAGCTCAATCAAGTCTCTGATATTTTCTCAATATATCAGTTCACTTCTGACACCCGAAAAAACCTCTCTTGTTCTCGGTCAAAGGCTGGCTACTCCAACACTAAGTTAAGCTCAATCAAGTCTCTGATATTTTCTCAATATATCAGTTCACTTCTGACACCATGTTATGGGTTCTAAAGCTTAACAAAATAAGGACACTCCACAACGACTGCGATGTCTGCCATGTCTATATTGTGCCTGTCTTCCACATCACACTTGAACAGAGGAGGGCGCTATAACTCTTTCCTAGACACCAATCACCCCCTGACAACTTCCTTCAGCTGCTACAATAGACTGTTCCCAAGGCTTCATATTCTGTCGGATACTTAAAGGCATCATTTCCCACATGTGAGAATGCAAAATGGTAACTGAGGACCCTGTATCAATAAGGAACTTGATATTGACACCATGAATACAACCTCGTACAAAACAAACAGAGGACTGGGCCTGACTATCTAATTTTAACTGAGCAGTGGCCCCTTGCTCAGCCTACTGCGGTTTTCCTGTACTTGTGACTGACCTTGGTCGACTGATGTAGGTGTAGTAGATGAAACCCGCTCAGCGGCAAGTTCTGGACACTCTGACCGTCTATGCCCTGGCTGTTGACACTTCCAGCAGACAAGTGGTACCACCGGCTTTGTCTGGAATTATAACTCATAAGGCTCTTAAGTTCTGCAATGGATTGTTCTCGTTGGTGAACTTTACGTTCTAGGTCTGAATCTGTCTGTCGAGTAGCACTAGAGACCAGTTTCTTTGGAAGTTCTTTATTACATTCTAAATGTAAAAATGCCTCTTCTTCTAGTGCCAATGACAAGGCTTCACCTAGTGACTTCGGCTTTGCACGTCTAACCTGCATCCTTACTTCAAGTAAGTCAAGTGATTCAATAAATTGGTCCCTACCAATCTCTTCTCTGACTTCTGAGGACACATTAGGGCCTCTGGCATTTAATTAATGAACAAAAATAATTGCATCATTTCAAATATTTACAATTTGACAGTATGGATTCAAATCCTTGAATCAGCCCAACAAGTTTCTCGGCTGTAATTCACAATCTAATTAGCTCGTGGCTCTAGCCAGCAAATAAGCGAATCAAGTGCTATCTTTAAACAGTTTGATCAGTACTCATTACTGCATCTACAATTATACAGCACAACCAGTGAATTATACAATAATAACAGAGCTACAGACACGGCTGAGATGAGGCACGGGGCACAATTGCATGAAGATAGAAAATAAACTTTCAGAATTTGTCAGGATATCCACGTGTTTCAAAGGTGGCATTCATACATGTTCATGCAACAGAAACAAATCAAAACAGCATGTTGCCTTTACCAGCACTCAGTCGCAAATCTTCGACAGGCAATAGTGGGCTCTAGTTTTTATACAGAGTGCCCAACCCAGTTTTCAAAAGAAGGAATGTAAGGGGGTGGCCCTCCATTCTCTGGTGATACAAAATAATTCAAATATAAATGACTGATCTACAGACTGCACTCTGAGCTTTGCTAAGCTTATCCAACTTAACAAAAGAGTCCTGGTTAAGAAAAGAACAAGCCAAATTCTCAGCATGCAATGAGCCATGAGCAAACACAAAAAAGGTATTCTAATCAGACATCAAAAAGGCTTTTCGTTACATTATGTTGCAAGAAGTTTTCTGCAAGTTAATTCACAGAACTTGGTCTCTTATTTATGTATTTTCTGTGTTCATGAGAAATTTGAGGTTGTTCCGCTCATTTTATAAAATTTAGCGCCCGCTGGTCTAGATGCATCACGCATGCTTAACACGCAATACACGGACATTGTTGACCAGTTCGCCTGAATTGTTCATAATTTTCTTGTGAATTGCAGAAATTTTAACATAGATTGAGACGGTTGTTCTTCACTTTTTGAGATACTTTTGGAAGCTTTCCTCCCTACTGATGCCATTCAACCAGCACAAAATTGCCCCCCCCCAAAAAAAATGTTCCGACCTACCGATCCAATTTTTGAGAGGCATGTACCGCAATTCAACATTACATGTATTTTTTGGGCTTAATAAAAGACTACATGATGTATGCAGTAGGCCTTATTTAAATAAATTGTACCGCCGGCGGGTCCGGCCGGTGGGGGCGCCAGCTCGGACCCGCATGGAGTTGGCTGACTGCCCGCGCTGGTTGCGAACGGCCCGCGGTTTTCCGCCTCGCGCCTGCGCAGTCCCTGCCGTTAGGCGCCATGTTGTGAAGAGCTTGTCGGAAGAGCACATTGTGGTGCTGTCAGATTGCGACAGAATAAAGCAGAGATTTTTGTGACCAGAACAGTGAGTTGCACCTGAGTGTCGTTCTTCACAGCGTCGAACCCTGTGCAGCGGGACACGCTACAACTGATGGCAGTGGCGAGACGCTGGATAGCCGTAAAAAGACAGGTAAACTCTTCGCCTTTTCTGTGTCATGGAATTGGTGGATGATTTTGGTCGGGTGCCAGACTCGCTGGATAGCGGCAGCACAGGCCGGCGCGTGGCCCCGTGGTCGGGGGCCCAGACCGTGAAGGCGACGTGGAACTCACCTGGGTTGGCGGGCGAGCTGGAGTCGTTCCTTGCGGAGAATCTGGAACAGTTATCCCGGAGTGGGAGGCCAAAAATTCGAGGGTATCGAGTGCGTGGCGTGGGGGGGGTCCTGGGCTAGGTCCCCTGGAGAATACAGCCAAGTCTGCGCAGTCCCCGGGCCACTTCCCCCCTTCTAAGGTCGATGGGGCAAAGGGGGTGCAGTTCCGTTTGGAGCATGACCAATTCGCCCTGGTCGCTGGGGAGGGGGCGGGGCATCGCCAGGAGACATCCTCCCGGCCCCTCACTAGTACACCCATTGTCGACGTCCGTGAGGCGCCCTCAGGCGGTGGGGACGCACTGGGAGAGGCGTTCCAGTCGGAGCGCCCCCAGGGTGGGTCCGCGGCTGGGGGGTCCTGGCGGGAGCCGGGCGGAAGTACATTCATGTCTTGTGGTAGCGTCGGGGCGCCCTCTCGCGGTACCGTCGTAGCCGAGAGAATGCTCCTCTCGGAGCACGGCCGGGCGGCTGCCGTGGGGTTGGAGTCTCGGTGCGAGGTAGCTGAAGTTGGTAATACTAGCCATACTTTAGGGGCATAGTTTAGTTTTGCGGCGCCGCGGTGGCTATGGAAGCGTCCCTCTCGGAGCGCGGCCGGGCCGTGGCGGCGGCCATGGGGGCGGGGCCCCGACGCAAATTGAGGGGAGCTAGCGGACCCGTGACAGGTTTTGGGGCGCCCTCGCGCGCCGGGGACGTGACCGGTGTGGCTTACCGCCTGGAGCGCTGCGAGGCCGCGGCGACGGTTGTCGGGAGGGAGGGTCGAGACGGGCTAGCTGGAGTTTGTGAGATAAATAAGGAGATGCGTACAAACTCATGAGGCGGATCCCCACGTGGGGATCTGCACGTGTCTGTGTGAGGCGGATCCCCCTCGGATCCACACACAGGCACATGAGGCGGATCCCCACCGGATCCGCACACAGACTTACGAGGCTGATCCCCGTGCGGGGGGAGCCGATCAGAAGGACCGAAGACCAGTGCTACTTCCGGAGCGGTATGACGGAAGCTCATATGGGCGGATTACCTCACACACTTCGAGATCGTGGCCACCGTCAATAAATGGAGCAGGGCCGAGAAGGCGGAGTACTTGGCCTCCCATATGCGTGGACTGGCCCAGGAGGCATTCACCGACTTGTCGCCGGAGGCCCAGAGGGACTACGTGAGCGTCCTTGAACATTTCGAGCGGCGGTTTGGAGTTGCTTCGCAGGTGCCGCTCCATCGGGCTCAACTTTCCATGCGGGTGCGCGGTCGGGGAGAGTCCCTAGAGGAACTGTGGAGGTCCATCCGTTGGTTAGTCCTCCGGAGTAACCCCACTTTGCCCACGCAGGCGCGTGAAGATCTGTCGGTTGAGGCGTTCCGGAACGCCCTAGAACGAACAATTGCAGCGCCATGTATTCGCAAGTAAGGCCACGACCCTGGCAGAGGCGATTACCCTGGCCACTGAGATGGAGACCTTTTTGGAGTCCCAGGCTTATCAGCAGAAGGGTAGGATCGAGGCCAAGGAGGCCCGAGTGGTCGAGGAACCCTCCGCAGGTACGCCAGGCAAGGCGGGGGCAGCGGGTGGAGACCCACCCTTGCTGGGTGCCCCCTCGTGGGTCCGGTGCTACAGGTGCCGCGAGTATGGGCATTCCCGCCGGGATTGCCCTCGTGGGAAAGGGAAGGGTGGCGCCGTCCGCGGCCGGCTGCCGGCGGAGCCAGTCTGGACGGTGCCGCCGGGGCCGGCCCCTCCGGCGGATTCGGGCCCCCCTCGGAGCCGGCCGCCGGAGGCGGAGGACAAGTCCTTGGTTGCGACAGCTGAAATGGACGGAGAGGAGGATGACTCGATTTTGGACGGGTTTCCCGAGGTCTGGGACCTGAGCAAGCTAGCTCAGGAACAGCAGGACGACCAGGAGCTGGGACCGGTCCGCCAGTGGCTGGTGGCGGGGAGCGACCGGCCTGAATGGGAGGACATCACCGACCTTGGCGCCGGGTTCAAAAGCTGGTGGTCCAGATGGGACACACTGTACCTATTCCAAGGGGTCTTGCAGGTGAAGTGGGCAAGGGCCGAGGGGGGCCCCCCACCTGGAAGATCGCCGTCCCGCAGGCCAGGGTGCGAGACGTTCTGCTTCTTGCCCACAACCACCGAACTGCTGGACACCTCGGGCTCGCTCGGACCATGGGTCATACTCAGGCAGGCTCCTGTGTATTGGAAGGAGATGAGACGGCAGGCTGAGGAGTGGTACCAGAAGTGTCATCTCTGCGGTTCTAAGAAGTCCCCACCGCGTCCCGGGAGAGCTCCGCTTCGACAATACCTGGTGGGGGCCCCTATGGAGCGGATCGCCATTGACCTTATCGGACGCCTGCCCCGAACCAAGGCCGGAAACACCAGTATAATGGTAGTGGCAGACTATTTCACGAAGTGGGTGGAGGCGTTTCCCCTTCTGGATCAGACGGCCGAGACTGTGGTCAAGAGCCTTGTAGAGCAGGTGACCACGCGCTTCGGGACACCCCTCGAGATCCACACGGATCAAGAGTGGGAGTTCGAGGCGGGCCTGTTCCGTGGGGTCTGCCAGCTGTTGGGCATCCACAAGACCAGGACGACTCCATTCCACCCCGAGTCCGACGGCATGGTCGAACGGCTCAATCATACCGTGAAGACCATGCTGAGCATGTTTGTAGATGAGAATAAGGACGACTGGGACGAACATCTTCCCTACGTCCTGATGGCCTACCGCTCCTCTCAGCACGATAGCACCAGGCTCACCCCGAACATGCTCATGCTCGGGAGGGAGGTGGGACTTCCCCTGGACGTCGTTGTGGGGTCACCGGAGGAACAGACGGAGACTACCGAGCCACTAAATTACGTCGACGAGCTGAGAGCGAAGCTCACACGGGCCCACGAGTTTGCCCGGCGACACCTGAGGCGGACTCAGAGCCACCAGAAGCAGCAGTATGACCGTCGCGCCAAGGAGGGTGGGTTCGAGCCCGGCCAGGCTGTTTGGCTTTTCACCCCAAAGAAGAAGGTCGGCTGCTCCCCCAAGCTGCAACGGTGGTGGGACGCCTCAACGACGTGACCTACAAAGTGTAGCGTTGCGCCCGAGCGAAGGCTCAAATCGTGCATCGCAATCGGCTCAAACGCTACCCGGGTGAGGTGCAGCTGTCGAATGGGGAGAATTTAGACACAAGCAGCCAGGGAGGCAGCGCGCTGGCGGAGCCATCGCCGTGCGAGCCGGAGGCGGGGGGAGCACGCCTGACTCGCAAGGGGAGGCGGGTTCGGCACCTGGCGCGATTCTGCTCCACACTAACTCCTGAATCTCCCTCTGTTTCTCTCCCCAAGATGGACCGGTTGGCCTGCCCCCACTGTCGACGGGAATTCCGTCAGCGGACCAATTTGCGGCGACACCTGAGGAAGGCTTGTCCAGAGCTGTTCGCCGCCCGGCCCTATACCTGTGAGCGGGGGTGTGGCCGATGCTTCTTCCGCTCAGACATGCGGGATCGGCAAGACCAACACTGCGACCATGTCCTCGTCGGCCAGATCCGGGCGGAGGATCCTGACGTCCCGGAGGTCTACGCCAGTGGCGGGGAGTTGGGGGTGACGAGTTCCCCATGGAGCAGTCACTCCCCCCTGCTGGTCCTCCGGAGGGAGCCACTCGGACCCGCCCCTGGTTGGCTGCCGCGGGTGAGCCCTCGGTGCCGAAGGTGGGGGTCGCGGGGCCAGCCAGAACAACGAGACCAGTCGGACTCGCCTTCCAGTGCGGCCCCGGGCCCTCGGGCCCCTCGGTGGCCACTGCGGCCGGAGCCGCCCCCCTGCGTCGCTCAGTAGGGACGGGGACGCAGACCGAGGTAGAACCCCCAGTCCCAGTTTGGAGTGGGGGCCGTCGGAGTCTGCCCCCCGGCTCGTGGGTGACGTATGCGGGAGGGGTCCGCCTGCAACTGGGGGTGCGAGCCACCCTACAAGAGGAGCGGGCCACCAGAGATGCAGACACCACGATGGATCCACCCCTCCACCACAGCCAGTGGCGGTCGGAGGTCCAACGGGAGCCCCCTCCACCACCCACCGGAGTCCGTCCCCCAGGAGCAACGAAGAAACACCAGGGGGCACCACGGCGACCGGAGTCTCCTCCACACTGGACCCCTGGATCCTCCCCATGGTAGCGGAGAAGACCCTTGGAACCCACCAGACTGTACTCGTTGCTTGGTTTCACTCTTTGTAAGCTGCGCAGGGGCGACCGGGATGGCCTCGGGCTGGCCCGCCGGGTTGCGCCGCCTCGTTCGGGGACGAACAAAAGTCCTCGGAGGGGGTGGTGTAGCGCCGGCAGGTCCGGCCGGTGGGGGCGCCAGCTCGGACCCGCATGGAGTTGGCTGACTGCCCGCGCTGGTTGCGAATGGCCCGCGGTTTTCCCGCCTCGCGCCTGCGCAGTCCCTGCTGTCAGGCGCCATGTTGTGAAGAGCTTGTCGGAAGAGTACATTGTGGTGCTGTCAGATTGCGACAGAATAAAGGAGAGATTTTTGTGAGTTGCACCTGAGTGTCGTTCTTACAGCGTCGAACCCTGTGCAGTGGGACACGCTACAAAATCTTTGGCAAGTGTTGATCCAATTCGATCAAGCAAATTTATGACATGGCCTGCCTGATCGGCCAAACTAAAAAAAAAAAAAGTACGTATCTTTTTGAGTAAAATACAGCAGGCTGGCCTACATATAGGCTGCAACTCATTTCTGTGATCGACCAGCGATGATCAAGAAAGAACTTTTTTTGTTTTTATAGATGACTACACGATGAAGATGCACGTTGTGTACATGTACATGCACGCAGACCCATGCATTAATACGCATAAAACCGACACCGTGCAAAGCGCTGTGGATTTGTTGATTTTCAGATTTTTTTGCATAGGCTAGTGGCATCGCTGAAGAAGAACCCCGGATTGAGGGCCATAGCAAAGCTGATGCTTAACAGGTAAGCAATACACAATTTCCGCATGAAAATGTTCTTCAGCATTGATTTATAAATATGCAAGAAGCTACGTCACAACCAAAGATTGTATAGCGCCGCGGAGCGGCGCAAGATGGGCAACTCTCCACTGAAACGCGTAATCACCATGGGCGCCATTTTGGTGTGATATTGCGCCACAGTATATGCGCGTTTCTGGGCGGCGCTCTGTGTATGCATGGATCGCGAAGCACAATGTCGTCAACGTGTGCAGCCATCAACCATTTTTCTCCTCCAGGTCTATGCATCAACAGCAAAAGCAGGTTCAAGAAAAGCTCGGAACTATCATTCTCATATTTTCCCAAGAACAAAGAAAGGCAAGAAGTAATTTAAATAGTGCAAAGTGAAATTTACCAAAAAATAGGCATACAATAGCGGCAAAAATCAACACATAGCTCAAGCTAGATTGAGCCCCTAAATTAATGACGTTCATATTTGTAATGAGCCTCTGACCCGTGAATGCATGTACATTGTAATTAGCTTAACATTCTACTAAACACCTAGGCATACACTACAAATATCTACTGGCATATTGGACAAAGGATGAAAACCACACCACCTTCTTTAGGAGTTTTATCAAGCTTTCTTTATTTCACAGACAGTATGGACAGTTAAAACAACAAAAGCGCAGAAACTGCGCTTGAATTTTACTATGTGCTTACATTTTATTTGATGTTTCCATTTCATTACAGATGCCAATTCTAAGTTCAAAACACCCACAGGAAGGATCTTCTGAAGAGAGCCCAATGGTGTCTCTACACAAACTTCTGCCTGTGTTCCAATTATTTTGAACCCAGTTAGTTTACCAATCACCTCCAAACAAGCTGAAATGGAATGAAGTGCCCACAATGTTTGAGGTCCCAAACCCACCAAAACTTGTGACACCTCAACGATAAAAATGAGGATGCTAAAGGAAGCTTGAGCCAGATAGGACATAAAAAGTCCACTAAAACTGGCCAAAAGAAAATAAATATATACAGATATACTTACATGTACATGTATCATATATATGTGTATATACAATTAAAATTGCCTATCAATCTTTGTCTGTACATTCAAGTTCATCAGTGACTTTGTCATCACACGAACCCATTACACATTACACGTGCCCATTGGCTGAATGCTGAATTTGAGTTAAAGTTAATGGGCAATATGGGGGTTCAGCCAATGGATGCTTGATTTATATATGCATATATGTATTCTTTGACTAAAACAGTTGCACACGATCATAGTAGATGGTCCCTTAACTGAAGATGGCATTCATCATAGGAAAACCGAAAAAGCTCTGCTCAAGGAAAGAGTCAAAACATCTCGACTGAGAGAGAAAGTGCAACGGCTTCAGAACATCCTCTCACGTATTACCACTCCAGCTGAAATCAGGAGCAACCTCATCAAAGGTGCTACTCGGTACATGGATGAACCAGCTGTTTTTCTTTGCTTCTCAAATTGACAAATACGCAACTCATCAAGGTGTGTAAATGTTAGAGGTAGAAGATGGTGTTATGCAAAGTAATTTTCTTGTCTCTTGATTCTGAAATTGATTGTATGCGACAAAGGATGCAGTAATGTGAAACTGTACAATACACTTGCAATTTCAGAGGAAAACCATACTTTTTGCTTGATGAAAAAAAGGTCTTTTGTAGTTTTATCAGCCTCATTTCCTTAACTAAGAATACAAGATCAAACTTACATAACTACCTTCTTAGATACATGTCTAAGGATTCAGAGGGGGCCACTGGACATGTAAAATGGTCCTACATTTGATTTTTTGGGGAGTGTGATTCACAAATGCCCATTCGTATGGCATCTAAACTTTCACGAGGTCCCTTTGACAACTTCTCAAAAATTGAGAGTGAATAAGGCAGCACAGGTCTTGTGTCATACCGTTGCAGCAGGCATCTACACTTGTACTTCTCATGGGAAGCTCCCTGCTGAAGCTGCCTACACTTTAGAGTTCGAAAAAATCATTCGATAACTTGTTTGATGCATTTAACAGCAGGACCTGAGATAAGAAGCAGGTTTTGAAGAGACCTATGTCAGAAGGAACAAACCATACATCGTTTTTAAGTACTTGTACACCATGGCTTTAAAGTTTGGAAATTGTTGGATTGAAAAATGGTCTGTGTATTAAAGGTATGGATTTTGAATATTTCTTCCCTTCTCCAGCTTTGAAATGACATGAAAACATGTGATAGTGTGAAATTTCTTTAACAGGTAGATTCAACCACGATGTAGTTGAAAATCTTTTTTCAACAATAAAGCGGAAGTGGGTTTTGTGACAACCCAACTACATCCCAGGTTAGGTTTGGTGTGTAGCAGGCTCTGATAGATTCATGCTAACATTGAGCTCTCTTTCACAGAGAATAGGGCCCCAACAACACCTGTTACCCACCCTGTTCTTGATACCATCCATAGCTGGTTACCAGTGATGTAAAAGCCTGAGGAGTCATGTTGTTCCTTTTCAGTATGACCAGTGCAGATTGGCTTTGTTGTCACCCGAAGCAATTTTACATAATCCATCCCTCCTGTTTATACACAACAAAGCATGGGATACTACAAAATAAGATTCTGGGTCACTTATGGTGCTGTCACATTCCTTTGTTGACTTCTGTAATCTCTGTGAACAGGTATTCAGAACAGAAACAGATCTTCCACAGAATAACCAGTGCAATTTGTAATGAAAGGTGCCGTGGGGTATCTGCCCTCTGGCGTACGAGAAACATGTATGTAGGGCCTAGGCTACAACTTGTGTTTAAGATTGCTGCATGATCCGACAGCCGCAACCCAGAGAATGTAACCACACAGAACACACCAAAATTCTCCGATTTCATCTCCAACGGTTTTAAGTTGTGATGTTACACATTTGTATTTATGATAAATATAAGTTCCAATCTTAATTGGGGGTAAATATTCACCTTATTGCCCCTTTTTCGTGGATAGAGCCTCCCGCCGCCATATGTCGCGTGTACAAACAGCTCGCAATTTGCACACCAAAATGGCAGATCGTGACTCCATAAAATTAACACATGCGGGATGGTCAGTTCCCCATCTTGCGCCCCTGCACGGCGCTATGCAATCTTTGGTCACAACTGCATCATCTTGGTCTTGCTGGAAAATGTATACAGCGTTTTGGTTAGGGCTGCAGACAGATTTCTTGTTAGCTGGTTCGGCAGTTCAGCCGAACCAGTATTGTAATCGTTCTGTTTTAAGCTGGTTCGGCAGTTCAGCCGAACCAGGTATTGTAATCGTTCTGTTTTTTTTTTTAGCTGGTTCGGCAGTTCAGCCGAACCAATATTGTAATCGTTCTGTTTTTTTTTCTTTCCTTTTTTTTTTCTTCTTCTTCAGCCAAGTTTTTCTACCCCTACACTTTGGCACCTAGGAAAATCAGAACAATTTCAAACTTGGAGGATAGTTGTGTGATCATCCAAGGACGGTCCTAGAAGAAATTCACAGTGATAACTTAAGTAGTTCATTTATTATTGATTTTTGAAGAATTAATTTTCCCTCATAGACTTTGTACACAGATTGCACACAGTTTTCGGACTGTCCTATATCAGGCTATGAGGGCGCTATTGCAGAATTACGGTCGCACCAGCTGCCTGGGCTTTCAATTTTCAAGAAACTGTCCCATATTGAACCATGGATGGCGTTGTTGCACAACATAGGGTTTGTACACACATTGTCCCGCATAATGCGTGAGCAGTCCTCAACTTCGACCCAGAATTACTACCAGAACGAAGAAGAAATCAGACTAAATTTTCCCTTCCGTTCGATCGCAAATATACCCAAGCGTCCAAATATTAAATAATATTTCATAAGTTTTTCCCAGTTTAGACAAAAATCACGTGACATGAAATTAAAGGAGCAGTTTTCCTGCACACGTGTTTCTAGCCCATTGACTTTGTACACGTTTGTCAGCGACAATTTTGGTAACTTCGCAGTCTTTGATCGTTCCCAAAGTGATAGCCAACGAAGACCCCGATGCAAGATTTATTGCAAAGGGATGACGTCATGATGACATCATCCCCTTATTTTATATTCATTTTTGAATATTCAATTTTTCCCCATAGGTTTTGTACACGTTTTTCTACTTAACACAAGTGAACAAGTAGTCTTTAACTTCGGCGCAAGATTACTATCAGAACAAAGGAGAAATCGGGTACTTTACGCTCTGTTATTTTATTTGAAATATGCCTAAGAGTCCGAATATGAAGTAATATTTCATAAAAATTGTTCAGTTTAGGCGCAAATCACGTGACACGAACTTAAAGAAGCAGTGTTTCTGCAAACAAGTTTATAGCCCCTTGACTTTGTACACGCTTTTGAGCGACAATTTTGGTAACTTTGCAGTCTTTGATCGTTCCCAAAGTGATAGCCAACGAAGACCCCGATGCAAGATTTATTGCAAAGGGATGACGTCATGATGACATCATCACCTTATTTTATATTCATTTTTGAATATTTTATATTTGCCCATACATTTTGTACACGTTTTTCTACTTAACACAAGTGAACAAGTAGTCTTTAACTTTGGCGCAAGATTACTATCAGAATGAAAGAGAAATTGGGTACTTTACGCTCTGTTATTTTATTTGTAATATGCCTAAGAGTCCGAATATGAAGTAATATTTCATAAAAATTGTTCAGTTTAAGTGCATATCACGTGACTTGAACTTAAAGGAGTGTTTCTGCAAAGAAGTTTTTTTGCCCGTTGACTTTGTACACGTTTCCAAGGCACAATTCTGAACCCTTTTTGATATTTGATCGTTTTCAAAGTGACAGCCAACACAGATCTTGATACAGAAATTATGTAAATAAATGTCATGATGACGTCGTCATGTGATTTACTCTTGTTTTTTCAATATTTATTTCAGCCCCTTGACTTTGTACACGTTTTCAAGCCAGCATTGGGTTAGTTTGAGAGCTTTGATCAACAATATTTATCTTGTTGGTAAAATAGTCCCGAACCAGCTCTGTGTTTGTACTTGTTTACAAACACTTTTCTCTAGTTTTGTTTGAAATCATGTTAACACAAATGGTTACATTCTTTCCTTTTCTCTTCAGTTTCTGGGGAAGTTTGGACAACGACCCAACATGGCAAAGAATTCGTACTTGAAGGACCCGACTGAATACCTCGACATGGTGATGCGTGATGACATCGAGGTTCAGAGCACTAACTTTGTCAACGAAGAGATGGTGGAGGTGCAGTGGCAACACACAGAGGACTTTGTGGAACCATCAGGGAGGACCAACGTGATCCTGGCCGCCTACATGGCGTGTCAAGCTTGTCTTATTTAAGTTGTACAAACTGTTGGACAAACTCGAACATAGGGTTCTGTATTACGATACCGACAGCGTGATTTAAGTCAGTCGAAAGGGAGAATGGGAGCCGGATATTGGAACAATAATGGTCCGGGTGTGTTTCTATTAATTGATTCCAAGAAGGCGTTTGATTCAGTCTCACACGAATTTATCAGTTTTGAACCGTCTATTCAGGAATGGTTCATAGTTTTTTTTACAGTGGTGCGGCCACCTCGGTGTTAGTAAACAAGTTTTTATCAGAATGGTTTAAGATATAGAAGGGTTGTCGTTATAGAGATGGGTTTGAGACCTCTTGTTTCTTTCGTGTGCCGAAATTATAGGTATTATTATGTATGTTCGTAAAGACAGTCATAAGGACATTTCAGTACAGGATACAAAGTATAGGATATCTCAGTACGCAGATGACGTAATATTCTACTTTGATGGCAGAGTCCCTTGAGAGAGCTTTAAGATGTTTGGTAATTTTGTCAATATTTCTGGTCTCGGAATGAACAAAACTAATTGCTGTGTGGATTGGTAGTAATAAGGGTGTCAAAACTTTCTTTATTCATTAGGTTCGCCCAAAGGATATTTTAGAGCCCTGGGCATTGATTTTAGTGTCAATCTCGATACCATGACTATTATAAGAGTGTTCGAAGCCACTGTTACTTTAATCGATTAAAGTTCTTGGTCGAGTCACAATTGTTAAATCTCTTATCTAAACTTACTTTTAGATTTTGGTTCTTCCAGACCCACCCCCGATATTATTAAGAATTTAATAGTATGCTGTGTAAATTTATATAAAGGGGGTGCTTGGGAGTTGTAAGGAATCAGGTGATTCAAGATTATTAACATGGCTGTGTTTAGATGATAAGTTTATATGCGGATCCGTTTGTTGAATAGCACTTCTACCTGGGTTTCTTTGTTTTGTAAGATTATTCAGAATGTACTGTTTAATTGAAGGTGGTCATTCTAGCATCAATTCTTTTCTTCAGCAGGTATAGTATCCCAATCATGTTTGGATTGACGTTTTTAAAGCTTGGAGTCATTTTATTCAGTGTTCAGGGCAGCATGTGCTTGAAAATGTTTTGTGGTACCATAGAATTGCGATTGGCAAAAAATGTATTTTTTTATAGACACTGGGCTAAAAAAAAGAGTTTTGTGAGTAACTTTCTCAACAGTGATGTTCACTTCTTAAGCTTAGATGACTTTGATACGGGAGAGATATTAACAGTCGGGAAATCTCTTTGGAGCTTATTGTGATGGGTAAACTTTAATATACGTTTTTTCCGAATTACTTTTAATTTGCAGTTACTTTTGATGGATAAAAGGGCTCTACTCGTCTGTATCACATTCTTACCCCTAAAATAGGTTTATTGATGGGGAATGAAGCTGGCATGTAATCTTCCTTTCAATGAATGGTTGGAGTTATGCCCTTTCTAACTTTAAGATGTGGTATTAAATTGCAATGGTTTCAATATAGACTTACAGAATCTTGGCTGGCTCTTATTTGTATAAAATTGGCAAAAGAGGTAATAACTAAGAAAAGAACCAATTTTTTTTGTCAAGCTAAGAGTGAAACCTCACTGCATCTCTTTTGTGAGGTTTTCACTTCTTTTTAGAATCAGATCAGTGATTGGCTTTAAGATACCCTGAACGTTGATATACTTTTAAATAACAAATTTCTAATAACTCGAGGAATGTACTCAATTGAATTCTTTTGCTTTGCCGCTTTCATATTTAATTCCATTGAAAATGCACGGGGATTAACTATCATTTTCACTATTTAAAGACGATTTAAAAAGATTATTATGCCTTAGATTTATATTTACCTCTCTCGGAAATTATGCTAAATCCCATACTAAATGGGGCCTTTTTTCTTTACCATGTAACTGATTAATGTCTAATGTGAGTTGACTTCTTTTTTGTGTTAAATCTAATGTAATACACAAGAGCAACTAGTATAAAAGGGCCAGAAGGGAGGGGAAAAATTTGAGCTGCTCGTGAACATACTCTCGAGAACAGGCCGCCCGAACCCGGGCTTTGTATGAATGAAGGAACGTTGAATAAACTAGATATCATTTTGCATCCACGGGTTGTGTATATTTCAAGTCGGGTATTGTTATTATTGTTGTTATTGTTACATAACAAGGCACTAGGGCCTATCACATCAGACGTCCAGGTGCCAAACACCAAGGAGTCAACAAAGTTTCCAGGCCAGGATGGTATAATTCCGTCCCAAAAGACATGTCTCTAGCTGCTCAGGGACATTCCACTACATGAACGCCGCCACCAAAGAAGCATGGTGTATGTTTTTAGATGAAACTGAATGAATTTCCTCCCTTTAAAACACGATAGCCCATCAGTCCACCACTTCTGACGGCATTTTACTACGGAATAATTCACAAAATGGAAAGCAAGGCCTTACTAAATCTACTTCCTTTATTTCAGGATTACTCCACAAAAGTTTGAAATATGGATTTCAATCTTTGAGCACTAGGTAAAGGGCAACAATGAGTAATGAATGTTTGCAATACATTCCATCAACCCCCCTAATCGATGCCCCAAGTAAATTAAAACTGTAAGGGTATCTTTTGTTCACAGGTTAACACACATGAATATGAGGGATTTTCCACACATATCTGTTTAGACATGCACAACCACAAATGAATCTTGTGTGGCTTTTCCTTATTTTTACAGGCAATAAAGACAACCCAGAAAAGAGTTCAACAAGCAGTGTTGTAATGATTGACCATAAAATTTCTTTTAAACAGAATCCCTGAATGGCTTGTTTCCATTTTATTTTATTCTAACCCCAATTGTGCCTAAAAGTGTTTTCCTGGGTTTTGAATCCTTTTTTCGGGGAGGGGGAACAATATGAAGGAAGATATGAGACGGCGAGGACCCCCCCTGCTTTGTGTTGATCATTGTTTCACTGGAATGTGAGGAAATCTTTTCAGACACTTGGGGGAGACGTGTTAGGTAACAATATGGACATGTTGGGAGGTACCTCTCGGCCTCATTTCTTGCTGGATGTAGGAGAACAGGATGCTTATGGGAAAAACTGGGGAAAATTCAGAATTCAGCCAAATATATGAACATTTCATTTGAGCGGTAAGTTTGAAAAACACTTTTGCTTTCCTTTCCCGTCAGCCCCAAATGTACACTGTATGCAGCTTTAAAAAGAGCTAACTTAAAGCAGGTATCAAAAGCTCAACACTAATGCATATTTTATCATTAAATACTGAATGATTTCCCTTCTGAGAGTGAATTATATATAACGGGTTTGCCCTTACCCAACGTATATTAATAAACACTGTATGCTCAGTGCTTGTCTGAGAGCTTGCGAAAAAACCTCACAAGCTTACTCGGGTGGGACTCGAACCCACGACCTCCTGCTAAGCACTTCTGAGAGTGCTTAGAATGATTTCCCTTCTGAAAGTGGAGAATGTAACCTTTCTACACTGCCTGAACAGAGCTTCATCATCTGATTGGTGAAATGTAGATCACATGGCATGAATCACTTATCCAAATGCAGGGCATGTAACTGCAGTATGCAGTAAATGTAGAATGTGGAAATGGGACAGCGAGGCCAATATAAGCCAGCACAATAGGAAGAAGAAAGTTAAAAAGAAGTGGCCACCAATGTGAAAAACCAAATTTTCGACACTACTGGGTCTTTGTTGGGGCTTGGAATGCTGGTCACAAGCCCCAACAACGGTTTAAAAATCAGATGAAGCTCTGCCATGATGCACTTTACATACATGTAGCTGTCATATGGCTAATAAGAGATGTGAAGTCATCGCTTTTACTATGGTAGACAAACTCAGCAAGCAATTTCTGAAACTGTAATGCTTGTAATAAGAAAAACATTGGATACACTGACAAAAGAAAAAATTGAAATCAGATGAGAAAGTATGTTGAAGCATGAGCTGTTTTTGAGGACCACTTCTTGTCCAGATACTATGCCGCATTTAGAAACGAAAACAAAATGGTGATGCATTCAAACATTGTGCAAAAAAAAAGAAAGAATAATCTTGCAAAAAATAATGAAAAAATAATGAATTTGATAGGGAGTCACTGTAAAGCAATGATTGAAGCTGTATGGGCTCTCCTCCAGCTGACAGAATTACAGTATACTCACAAATTTAACCCAACATGTACAATGCATACATAAGCATCTCAGTTCAATTAGTAACAGGTGAAGGCTACAGAGCTCCAGATCGTAGTGGTGGTGAAACCAGTATGACTCCATCTCCCCGAACAAAGAGCATGGATATATTTCTTTTAGTGGTCTGTGATAAAAGAAAATGAAATTAAAAATAAAAGAGCATTTATTTCTTTTTCCCTTTCAACCATTACTACATATTTATAAGCAATTATAATAAAGAATAATTCAAACGTTAATGATAAAAATCTAGGATACTTCAGAAAGACGACAATAACAAGCTTTTGTAGTAAATATCAGTAGCAAATACAACTGTTCAAATTTAAATATTCCTCTGGAAAGTATTTTGTATCATGGTAGGACTTTTGTTTTATGCACATGTATATTACAATAATATACATGTACATGTACCTTAGACAAGAACAAAAACTAGATGAAATCAGGGTTGCAAAAATACATGACATATATGAGTTAACTAATATGACTCCATGTTTGTTTATAAGTGTAAGAATTCACACAATTTCTGCTTCAATGAAATCAAAATACATGTGCTTTGAAAATTGAAGCCTCATACCCGACATTCATTTGGTTTGCTTGTCTACTTATTTTGCCAGCCCGTGTCAACCTGATCCCCATGATGTTAGAACCCTATCACCCAATGAAACAAAATTTGAAAGATATCATTGTTGCAACTCTAAAATACAACTCTGGAAAAAAATCATTAGACCACCATCATTTTGTTTAGTTTATGCCACTCAGAGGGTGTCGGTGACCCTGATATGAGCTTTGTTCTGATATGAGCTGCACTTCGGCATGCTCTCCACTAGCCAATGACAGTCTTTCCGTGTCACTGCTGACCACTCCTGATGTAAACATTCAAACAACTCTGCTTTGTTTGACGGCTCCGTGGTCTTGCATTTTTTGTTTAATTCTGTTCCACAAGTTTTCAATTGGGTTTAGGTCAAGTGTCTGAGCAGGCCAGGTCATGATGTGGATGTTATGATCTGTCATCCATGTCTCAACTGAATTAGCTGTCTGGCAAGGCGCACTGTCCTGCTGTAAAACCAAATTATTAAAGTTGGGTAATGCAGACACTGGGCAGTAGATTTTCTACCAAAACTTGTTTGTAGGTGGCCTGGTTCATTCATCCTTCACATTATCGCATTTGTCTGAAGCAGCCCTACATGTGTATAATCGCAAAATCACCACCAAATTTCACCTTAGGAATCAAACACTCAGGCTTGTAGGCTTCCCCAGACCTTTTTCTCGCCATCACATGGAAGGGGGGTGGAAACAACTGGAAATTAGACTCATTGCTGAACAAGACTTCAGCCCAGTCATCAACAGTCCAATTCTTGTGTCCTTTGGCAAATTGTAACCTTCTCTTCCTCTGCTGTGACTTCCAGCCAGCTTCCAGGAGTCTGAAATTACAGACTCTCCTGAATCTCAGTTTTTAAACTTTACCACACCTTCTGAAGGTCACTGGAGGTCAATCATCGATTTTTTTACGTGAACAGATGAGTAGTCACCTGCGCAGTACAGGATGCTGTTTCCTGTTTCCTGGCTGCAAGCTTGGTGTTTCCATACCACCCTGCTTCTTCTTAGTGTGGTGGACTGCAGTCTGATATACTCAGCCTTGTAGCCACCTGCCTTTCACTGTAGCCTTCATCCAGCAGAATGACAATGGAGTTCTTTGTTGCTTTGCTCAGCTCTTTAGTTTTTTGAATGATTAAACTGATAATTTATTTGTTCCTGGTAACTGTCTCCGTATGAGTGAAAACTGTGTACCACAAAATCACAGTGTTTTAGAGTGATTTTAATGATGTTTGCATAATTTTAACGATATTTGGATACTCTGCTAATATGATCGGTTTGAAAATATAATCATAAAAGGAAGCTACTGACACCACTGAAATGACATTTAAGCAGTAAATGGATGAATTGTTACCAATGTGAAGTTCTAAACTACATGTACATCAGTTACCAATAATTTCCATATGCAGTGAAATGGCTTTGACATATCCACGAAAAGGGACAGAAACATTAGTGGTCTAAAACTGTTTTCCGGAGCTGTATACACCTGTACAATGGTACTAGTGACACCAATGTTTTTGAAAGTGATTTTTATTTTTTTGGCAAACGATTTTGGTGATACAACTATGAAGTTGTCCACAAAGTGTACATGGCTAAAACTCCCTGATAGTGTAGATATAAATGCATAAACAATATTTCTTATACATGTAGAGCATGACCTTTTTGGTAACTTCTACCTGAAATGACTCCTTTATTTTGCATCCTTCAATAGCCTGATGAAATGTTGAAAACTTCTTATAATTTCATTAAAAAAAAAAAAACTAAAGGTGGTGTTTGTGAACAAACACAGGCTGTTTCAGAGTTTGCTGTTTTAGTCAAATCGTATTATAAAAGAAGAATGTTTACAAAATACATGTAGATTTGATATGCTAATTTTACAGTTTCATGGAATACAGCTGAGTTACCAAAATATTGGCTATACTGGCTATATATCTGTGTAGAAAGTCAATTTGAAAGAAAAACCAAAATCATAATAAATTCATCGATGTCATCATGACATCATTTTTAACTGTTTCATATCACCATTTGAGTCCATCCTTGATGCAACTACATGTACATGTATAATGAAAAAAGAATAATATATTTTAAAGGTTGCACAGTCCATCCTGATTAGACGTGCATGCAATGGATAACTTTTAATGGCATGTGACCTCTCGCATGATGTCATCATCATCAAATGAGATCAATATTGCTGTAAAATACTTTGTTTTCCAGTTACATGCAAACTTACAACACGATTGGACGTGTACTTCAGGAGATAAAGAACTTTAAAGATGGTACCAGTAGTGTCACGTGACATGTCACGTGATATCATCACCATCACATCAGGTCAACAGTCCTCTAAAATATTTCGTCCTGAAGTTACATGTATATGCAAGGTTTCAACCCTATTGCATTGTATTTCAAGATAAACAGACCATTAAAGAGTGCACCTTTAAAGTCACATGACTTGTCATGTGATATTATCATCATCACATGACATCACTTTTCCTCTAGAACACTTCGCTTTAAAGTTATATACAAAGTTTCAACACAATCGGACATGTACTTTAGAAGTTATAGTGGTTGTTTATAGTCGCACGCAGTAATCTTTAGGCAATACTCTCAGTTGACAGGTGACCTTCATTGATGCCTGAATACATGTATTTCAGCCAGGCCTGCATCCTTGTAAAAAGAGCCAGATTGTGCAGTGTTATGTAACTTTCTTTTGTTCATGAACCTGCTACAGTGTGCTGCTGACCTCTTTTCAATAGGGGCCAAATTAGCGTGCAGTGGTACTGTGTGGCTCATCGCTGCAGTGGAGTGCTTTTGTCCCCGGTGGTAATCCACTCGCTCTAAATGCCCAAAACCCTGGTATACTGTTTTAAAACGAGGCTGGATTATTACCACCTTTGCGGGTGAAAAATCTCAATAATGCCCAGTAGCCTGGTCTTTTGTTCGGAGTATGGTCGTTTGTTACGCTGCCCTGTTCCCTTTGTCCGAGTTCGGAGACCCCGGCCACACATATAAAGCATATGTGTCCAATTCCGGAGTCCCTGGCAGGAAGTGGTTAATCATGTACACATGAAGGGATACGGCTGAAAGGCTAATGTAGATTTTCGATTTTTTTATCTCTCAGAGATGACCGACATTTACAACTTATAAGGCTGTCGTTTATTTATTTTTGATATACACGTAGTCGCATCCAATTGTACAAAATGTGAATCTGCATTAACCCTTGCGACAGGAAGAGAATAAATCTTTTTATCTTTCGTAAGAAAGATTCGGGTCACTGACTCAATTTGTTTGTAGCCTTGCCACTCTGGTAACAATGTACATGTACATATGTACATTACTATAACACAACGTATTGAATAGGTACACGAATGATCTAAAACACATGTAGACATGCCCGTGTACATGGTACATGTATGTGCATACTGTTCTGAAAAAATCTGGTTCCACATGGTTGTTATAAAAAGGTGTACTGTGGACATAATATGACACCACCAGTGACATTTAGTTTTGCTTTTAATCATGCACTGTCCCTTAACATCAGGCTTGTTTTTTTTAATAATTAAATGTTTGGTGTTTTAATATTTTTGGAATCCTTGTGAGCCATAATTGTGATCCGGCCCTAGGTTTTCACACAATTTGTATTTATTGCAGCAAAATGAGGTTAGTTTTACTCAGCTGGGTGAGAAAACTAAGCATCTTTACTTTGTTTTCGAGAAACCAGGGATTACAAAAAATAGCAAATTTAAGAATGACTTATCCTGGTATCCTTATGATTGGTCTTTTTTCTATGTGCTTTTAGAATATACTGTGTCAAGATGAAAAAAAAACTAATATTATCCACCATAAATGTACACTGTTGAAAATCAAATTAAGAAAACAACTATAAAGGGAGAAAAAAACCAAAAAAAACAAATTGGGACACAGAAAAACACGCAACAAAAATTACAAAAGTGACTGGGATATTGGGGAGTAACTCAGCTTAAAATCAGCAATCATCATCTGCAATCCTCTGAAGCACCGTACAGAAGTTTGATGATGCCCAGTGACTATTAACTCACATCTGCAAAACCCCATTTCAAGTCTGGGGCATGTGGTAAGCCAAATTTACCTTATAGATTTCTTCGTATGTCTCTTCATCAATCTCCATAGTTGTCACTGTCTCTTCTACATCACCAAGGATCATATTAAGATGTTGGTCATAAGCCTGAAAGGATAAATTTCAAGTGCATGTGTAAATGTTACATGAAGTACCCAGTTACAAAAGGATTCAACATGCATACTATACATTGTCGGGTGCCCAGCAGAAGGGCATAAGCACACTTACGCCCTTTCGCCGGGAAGCATGATCACAGCAGGAAAAAATGTTCCCGGCAAAAGGGCGTAAGAAACACACTCTCATTATTTAGTAAAAAGGATACAATTTAATACAAAATCAGCCTGGGCTGTACAAAAAGCAACCTTTGAACAAATTATTAAAGGACTAGGGCTTTTTTTTTACTTTTTGCCAAGAAATCTTCATATTTCATTAAAATACAATAGTTGTATAATTTCGTCCTTTTGCTGGGAAACGTTTTTTGCAGTGATCATGCTTCCCGGCAAAAGGGCCCAAGCGCTTAGGCCTTTCTGCCTGGCACACGACGACATAGTGTTGCGTTCCAACAAATATTCTCCTACATACTGGTCAATGTACATGCTATTTCTATTACGCACCACACGCTCAGCCCACAGCAAGTGCATGGTGGCTACCAGTCATATTACATGCACTGTGCACAGAGTGCATTGCATCCCACATTCGAGATACATGTAGTTGTACTATGCAGTGACATGCCCTAGAACCACTAGTCCCTAGCACAGCATATAAACCACACCCTGAAAGCCTGCATCCGGTGACGATACACCAAGGTCAAATTACCTTCACTCAACCAGTTATGCCCTAAAACTATTGTGTGTAGATTTCCTAGCAGTCCGGCGGCTTAGAATGTTGTACACAACTCAGTGTCCTGAGAAAGACTCACCCTTTCCTTTCCCTCACTAAGTCCAGCACAGCACGCCCAAGAAAAACTTTTCACCGTCCCACTTCACGGACTTTATTGCTTTCCAGAAAAAAGGGTCAGTGAGACCAAGTGTACACAAAACCCCCATAGAGTTTTCTTCCACAGGCTTTCTACATGTATGAAGTACCCCAAGCCAGTGTTCTCATTGGCTCGTCCCCGAAAGTCTGTATGAACGGAGCACTTCCACTGGTCAAAATCAATCCTTGACCAACTTAAATGTACAATGTACGATGGACCTCCCCCACATACAGAGGGAACACTGCCCATTATGGGGGTGTCTGGTCGAGTGATTAGTATTTGTAGCTTCCTATCAGGGTTGAAAGTTCTAATCCAGCTGGTGAAGGCATGTTATTACAGCACTTAAATACTGCATGTGACACCCAGTACCTTACATGCACGCAGTAAGAGCAGGGAAAGTGTCACGGGTCTGTATTGGGTGTTGCTGCTACATCTATCCTCTTCTCATGGGCCTCCATGATCCTGTCACAGTGGATTCTTCTTCTGCTCAAAAGCCCATTTGTTTTTGTTTTTGTCACTGCAACTTCAATGCTTTTGCATCTTTGGATCTTCATCAAACTTGTACCAATGAAGAACCCTTATGCATAGATGGTCCTAGAAACATGACGCCATCATGAAGTCCTCAAATGATTTATTATTGATTTTACAATATTTATTTTAGCCCATTGACTTTGTACAGGTTTTCGAGGCACAATTTTGGGTACTTGGAAATATTTAATCGTCATCAAAGTTACATGTACAGCCGGCAAATACCCTGATGCAAAATTAATGCCAACTTTATGACGTCATCATGATGTCATCATCTTAATTTGTACTGAGTTTTGAATATTTGATTTTGCCCCGTAAGTTTTGTACACGTTTTTCAACAGCCAGACTTCAGGACTCTGGTCAGTCAAACTGATATCATGTTTGTACACACTCATACTCCACCACGTAAAGAGGGTCCAAGAACATGTGTCATCACAACATCATCAGTGGTTACGTGACATGAGATTAAAGGTGCAGTTTTTCTCCATGGGGATTGTACACGTTTTTGTACTATTCTTGAGCTTAATGGGTGAATCTTCCAAAACTTTGACCAAGAATTACTACACTACATGTCATGTGAGCTTAATGGGTGAGTCTTCCCGAACTTTGACCAAGAATTACTACACGGAACGAAAGAGAAATCAGACTAAATTTTCCCTTCGATCGATTATATATATACTCAAGAGTGAGAATATCAAATAATAAGTAATAATTTTTTCAGGTTAGACGCTGATCACCTGACATGAACTTAAAGGAGCAGTTTTTCTGCACACGTGTTTTCAGCCCATTGACTTTGTGCACTTTTCAAGCCACAATTTTGGTAACTTTGCGATGTTTGATCATTATCAAATTGATAGCCAAGACACATCATGATACAAATTTTACTGGAAGTAGATGACATTATGATGATGTCATCATTTGATTTATTATTGATTTTTCAATAAATTTCAGCCAATTGACTTTGTACACATTTTCCAGCCATCATTTTAATAAACTCTTAGATCTCTGATCATCACCAAGGTTATAGCCAGCAACGACCCTGATGAAAAATTTTGCTTAATTTATGATGCCATGATGACATCATCACCTTATTTCTTTTTGAATTTTGAATAGTTCATTTTTGCCACAGTGTTTGTACACGTTTTTCCTTTACTTTTTTTGCTAATGTTTTTACTAAACATTAATGAGTGAGTACTCCTCAACTTCAACGGAGCATTACTACTATAACAAAAGAGAAATCAGACTAAATTTTCCCTTTCGTTTGATTACAAATATACCCAAGAGTCAAAATATCAAATGATATTTCATAAAACGTCTTCAGTTTAAACGCGAATCACCTGACATGAACTTAAAGGAGCGGATTTTCTGCAAAGAGATTTTTACCTCCTTGACTTTGTACGTGTTTCGGGCCCATTTTGGAAACATTGCGATGGTTGATCGTTATCCAAGAGATAGCCAACAAAGACCCTGACGCAAAATGAATGCCAAATTTACGACCTCATTCATGCTGATGTCATCATTTGATTTATAATTGATTTTCAACATTTATTTCAGCCCATTGACTTTGTATGCGTGTTCATGCCAACATCATTGGTAACTTTGCGATGTTTGACCGTCATCAAAGTTACTGCTAACAAAGACCCCGAAAAAGGAACTTTGTCAAATTTATCACATTATGATGACGTCATCACCTCATTCTGAATTGATTTTTGAATATTAAATTTTCCCCATAAGCTTTGTACACGTTTTTCAACAGCTAGACTTATCGGGGACTCTGAGTCAATCTACCTAATTTCATTATCGTGCACACTGTCATTCCACCACGCCAAGAGGGTTCCAGGGCAAAATAGTCATAATGACATCATCAGGTGTCATGTGACATCAGGCTTAGATGTACAAAAGAGTGCGAAAAAGCCCTTTGTTCTGATGGCAAACAGACAAATAACCTCTCGTTGAGTTTGCATCTCTGGTCTGAATTTTTCGTGTTTTTTGAACGGGGAAGGGGTTCAGTAATTCACTGGGGATTTGTGGATTAATGGCCTTACTTTTTCCCAACTGTTAAAACTGAAAAAAGCTTATTGAAGAAACAATCATTATTTCTTTGTATGATTTTCCTTCCGCCATGTGCATATGCCACAGATAATTTGAGCCAATCACTCGTGTGATGCATTTAACGACTGGCCATGGTTGGTAATCATGACGGGTAATTTGGATGTACAACTAAACATTGGAGTGGCCTAAGCCCCACTCTCTGTAAATAGTTTTGCTCACCCAAGCAACTGTCATTTTCCAAAAACTGTGATTCCTCATGTTTTCCTTTTTGTAACATTTTGGTTTTTATGTTGTCTCAATGCTGTCATTCATTTATAACCCTGATTTACTCCCATTGATTGACTGGTATATGGAATTTGGGAATTATTGTCATTGTTTCCAAAAAGTATAAGCCTGTCTATGACTTTAATTATCAGCAGACCTAACTACATGTATGTTTCTTTTGTTTGAAGCAAGTTTTCGATGTTCATTTAAAAGTGCACAGAAGTTTGGAAGCCCAGGGGGGATGTGCGGTATTCTTGATTGTTCAGTACAGCAGTGTTTGTTATCCCTACGTTGTACATGTACTGTAGTCCAACAGACATGCCCTATATGCTGGGGCTAGCTACATGTACCAGTACTGTATAACAACTACGGTCTGATTGGATGTACTGGAAATGTTAATCTGTGAAGGGTAAATGTTTAAAGTACAGGTAATTTCATTTTCATCTTCAAAATTATGAATGAAAATACATGTAAAGGGTATGTATCACAATTGTCCACACTTACATTCAACTTGCCTTTCAGCTCCCTGTCATTCCTCATCTTAACATAAATGCGTTCATCCAGGCTTAGCCGAATGAGATCCAGAGGCTCCTCTACAGTACTGGTGGGTCCTTGCTACATGAAATACATGTACATAAGAAAAAAGAACTTTCAACAAATCCTTTACAAGGCTCATAGTATAATTCCAGATCCTGGTTCCTGAATCCTTAACCTCTTCCTTCGTATTATACATGTATATGCAGAAATCATTTTTTTAAATAAAAAAACCAAGGAATGAAAAAAAAATGTATTGTGCCATTCCCACACTGTCTAGTACTATGCCTCACACACAACATGAAAGCAACTTTGAAATTAAAATACATCCATGTACCAAGGTGTTCCAAAGGCAACAAACGTGGGAGCCTTTGTGTCATCACTCAACACCTCCTCATATCATGCTGTAGCCTGTTCACTCAATCAATGAATACATACATGTAACAATACATGTACATGTAAGTCGTATCCAGTCATCCATCACATCTTACTGCGATGAAGTAATCAGCATTGAAGAAATAGGCAATGGCTGGATGTGATGGGCAATGGCATGACGTGACAGGACGACACAATGCCACAACACAACACATATTTGTTGTCTTTAAAATGCCATAATGTACGTGTACATGTACATGTACATATACGTGTATGTACAATCATTTACCAGCTACAATGTACATGTACACTGCATAAATACATTTTCATGCTCCTTCACTTTGCTCATTCGCATGAAAACACCTTGATTCTATTGAATGAACACTGAATGGACCAACACAGAACAACAAGGAATTGATTCTAGGTTTTATAATAGAGCATGGGAGAGGGGGTTTCAAAATGCAGATGAGTGCTTCAACCTTCTGCTTCCAAATACTGTAGGTACAATAAAAGTTCAATACACAATCGATATAAATGTTAAGAAAACAAATTAGAACATTCATTTAAAAAAAAAGTTGGTCTAACACCAATAAAAAGCTTAAACAATCCGAAGTCTATGTAAATTCTGAAGAAATTGGCTGGAAGACCTTGAGCTATTTTGAGCAACTATGGAAATATTATGCATCACTAACAAGTAAATTATACAAACTTCATGTAAAAAAAATACATGTACATGTATGTACAGAGTGATCCTACAACCAAGTAAGGCCAAATAATTATAATAAATAAAACATGCCAGCAATTTGTATCAGCTAAAAATTGAAGCACGATACCAATGCATATACTGTATGTAGTACATTTGACTTCAATATTCTGAAATGTTATAAAAATTCAGTATCGCATTGATTAAACACAAAATTACATGTATACTAAGAGAAATGCAATACTGTAAGTTGCAGGAGCAAAATATTAGTGACTATTTTGATGAATTAATCCAAATAAATTTTCTATACAATGAGAAGCTGCCGCAAATTTGAAAACTGGCAGAAGAACTGTTTATGAGGGCAGCATAAAGAAATATAAATATAGTAAATGTAAACTTAATACTGATATTTCTAAACAGAACACCAACAGAACACAGTAATTTTGGTGAATGCTGCACTCATGATTCTTTCCGTTAAAGCCATTACATTGAGCTGGCAAAACATAAAAAAGTTCATTAATACAATTTTAAAAAGTGATCTCACTCTCAAAACCACTGCTGTGTTGACTGCCAGATACAAAAAACCACAAAAAAAACATTTTAATGGAAAATTGGAAATGTACACCTGAACTATGCAAGTCAATGCTTTTAGGCTTCAATTAATGTGAGTTCTCTTCGTGATAATTTAAATAATTCAGCATACAAAGCACATACATGTAGAAGGAATATAGAGGTATCAAATAATGAAAGATTAAAGTCTGGATCAAACGGGTCTAAGATGAAGCAAAGCACACATTCAGGTCATGCAGTACCAGGATCCAGCCCAGCATACATTGTTTCCGCCTTCACTGTTCCCCGCCTCAGTGCTTCACCGAACTAATCCCTACATCTGGATCCCTCTCTACACCATATACACTGTAAGTTCCACTCCCAGTTAGAATCCTGCTGCTGAATAACTCGCAACGTCGAGTTATTCCCCGGTTCTTCTCAGAACCACACATACTCAAGAAAGAGATTGATCCATGGCGTAACCGCAATCGAAAGAAAGTCAAGTGAACGTCGTATTATGCCATGTGTATGTAATACTCTACATGTGAGCGGTATGCAGTAGTAGACTCAACCTGCCCTACATGTAGGTAAGGGGAGAGTCTACTGCCTGCAACTTACGCAGATTACCTATAGATACATATGCAGAGTAGCACCGAACCCAAGGACAGTGGGATGGCAAGGACGCACCACTAACACCCTAGCCACAACCATGGAGGCGACGGAAGGACCAAAGTGAATGCAAAGTGTTGCCGACAAAACATCCTCCTTACAAGGTCTTTCGGGAACACCGTAGTTTAATGTCTTATCAATAGAGGGCGCTTATTCCGCACTTCATTGCCAATCCAGCCCACTTAGTTTTTTACATGATTCACAAGCACGTGACAAGTGTATCACGGTAATAGTCGGTTAATTTCCTTTCTGTTTGTAAAATCTGTCAGCTCAGCAAAGTGAGTGTTTTCTTTATTAGCTTATCCTTTAGTTATTGCCTTAAGATAAAGGCATTAAGACACATTTTTTGGTTATTTTTCGTGGCTAATACGTAGTAACATTTTTATATGAATATGTCCAAGTTTTTGGGAACCATGATTCATGTACAGCGTATTCATGTTACATATGTATAATTAGATGTCGCACATGTATTGTCATTAGGCAATGGATGCAATGTGCATTTAACTGGAGGTCTAGAAGTTTGTGACCAGAATTTGTGTCGGTGGCATATATAAGTTTTGTCTACATAATTATTTATTTTGTATTTTTCAGTCGAACCATCATTCAGACACCATTAACCATCAACCGCTAGACATCAACTACCATCAAATATTGTCATTTGGATTCCATCACACCTTTGAAAACCATCATATATGCCATCCCAGTAATTTTGCCATCATTGAAGACACCCTTATCCATTCTGGCCTATATGTAGGAGTCACCTCACACATGACACCTTCGTGATACAGCAAACCCAGTGATTTATTTCTTGCTCGAAAGTATTAAAGGAGAGTTAAGCATAAGTGGACACTAGAATTGAATTTAGATGTGTGTTGATTGCCGAGCATATAGCGACAGTTTGAAGTCAAGTAGCCTGAGTGCTACACAAAGATATAAATATACATACATTGCATTGGCAATGCACAATATCAGATTAGGAAGAACACGATCCAGACTCACTAGATCGTCTGAAGCTCAAGAACATTGATGTAGGAGCATGCAAGGGATGGGCCCCATCAACCAGGAACCTGGTGTAGAGGAAGACTGGCACCCCAACCAAAATTTTAGACATTGGTAATGATTATCATGTGTTGAGGCGGAACAAAGGGAAGACCTCCAGTAAGATTGACTCTGGCCGCCCACTGAGACAAATGATGACATACTAGAGCCGACAGTGGGACTTGCAGATCGAGGGGATCCCAGCTTGGTTTGAAATAAGAAAGAAGATGGCACTGGAAAGGCCGCATGTAAAGCCGACACCAAGGAACAAGGTTAACGAGACTGGCCATCAGCCCAAGCAGGTCGAGACTCGCCTGGAGTAAGAAAGTAAACATGAAGCCCTTCTAGGTGAGGTGTGGTGGGACTGAAAGGATGGCCAGCTTGTGAAGAAGGTTGGAAATTTTCGACTCCAGAGCCCGTCGTTTGGAGAGATCACTTGGGACCAGAGTCAGTCAAAACGTCATGTTGGACAGAGGGGGGCTCGTGAATTCCAATTGGTAGCCGTAGGTGAGAGAGGCGAGAACCCATCCATCTGAAGTTATTTCCCCCCTAACCCTATGAATCTTTGAAGGCGGCTGCCAACAGGTTTGGAGTTGGGGGTTGTGGGCAAAATGGTACAGTCACCTGCGCCAACCCCGTTTTTCGTGATCTGCACGGTGCCCAACTAAAATCAAAACTATGGGCAAATTCACCCTTCAGTATACACACAGTAGAAGAATTCCAGCTATAAAATTCTATGTAGCCATTTTTCTATTGTAAAAAGCCCTCTACAATAAAATCTCGATAACTCAAAGTCGGTTAACTTGAAACTCTGCTTAACTTGAAGAATAATTAATTCCCGCAAAAAAAATAGGCTTTTAAGTACAAAAACATATCTGTAACTCGAACTGCTCAAGTTGCCAGATTCGTTTACCTCAAAGTTTTTGTGTAGCAGATCCAAAAGAAACCACTGCCAAAATACATGTACTTCCAGAAAGTATAAACAGAACGCAGGTCTACATGTAGTTATGAATATTTCTCACACGCACACTTCGTCTTTTCACACTGGAACACTTGCAACCGCGCAACAATTATGATCGATCTAGACATGTAAACCACACCGTGACAGCAAAATCCGACTTACAGGAATTGACACAATTGTTACTATGGGCTCATTGTAGCCAGTGCGTCGGCAGGCCAACTGATGGCTGTTTGCGGTGGCTGCGGCAATGCATTGGAGATCTTTGTGTATGCCACATGCACCACACGTATGGAAGTTAAGTCTGGCCTAATGGTCTGGCTCAACTGCTTGCGCTCACCTGTGCAATGGCTGCCCAATTAGAGCCACCAACCACAGCATGAACACACGCAGTAGACCAACCATGTGACTACAATGCAAGCTTTGAATATGCTATGTGAGATGCGTCCCCGTCGCAGCTGCTAGAAATCTGCAGAGCTTTTGTGTAGCCAAATCTCACTCCCAAAAAATAAACAAAAGTTTGAAAATAAAGGACAAAGAACAATAAATAAAAACAGACACCAATAGCATCTTTGTTTTTACGAAATTTTATTGAAGCGCAAAAAGGTGTGCCCTCATGTGATGAAAAAAGTCATCTGACTCATCGGGAAACCCCGCCCGAGTACGCATATGCAAGGTGCTGTGTTGCGGTATCAGAAATGGGACCCCCACAATGCGTCACACATGCACAACGCAAAAGAAAGATTTGCCACACAAAGGTACACAGTTTAAATGATTTACAGTACATGTAATGTGTTATTTAACAGCCGATTGACAACAAAAATCCTCCGCAAAAATGTCTTTCTATGAACAAAAACTTGTGGCACCAAAGTGCCACAAGTTATGATACACATCGTAATAATGACTTAACTTCAAAAGCAACCCTTCAAACAGAAAAAATTTGTTTGGTAGCCATTGGCTCTTAATGGGGGAAAATCTACATGTACATTTGTAGGTGCAAGCACTAAGTTTAGTAAACATGTGCACTGAATATTCATGAACACACGTACACACACGTACACACATGTGTTTACATGTACATCGTCCATCCATGCCACAGTCATGACACGAGGCAGCCCGTCAAAAAGGAAAAGAAGAAAAAAAACAAAAAAAAACAAAAAAACTAGAGCTTATCTATCTGTTTGCCAACAGAACAGAGGGCTTTTTCGCATTCTTTTGTACATTTGAACAACTACGGCATCATGACATCAAGTCATTTTTCGTATATAACACCCCTCTTTTAAATTATCTGAAAAAGTTTCAACCTGATAGAACATATATACTTCAGGAGATATTGGGCTTTAAACAGTGCACCTTTAATGTCACATGACTTGTCTCCTGATGACGTCATCATCAAATCAGGTCAAAATCCTCTAAAGCACTTCCTTTTCAAGATATCTGCAAGATTTGAACCCAATCGCACAGCTACGTCATGAGATAAGGGGCCTTAAAGAGTGCACGTTTAACGTCACGTGACATGTCTCCTGATGACGTCATCATCACATGAGGTCAATATTCCTCTAGAGCACTCCCTTTTCAAGATATCTGCAAGATTTGAACCCAATCAGACATCTACTTCAGGAGATATGGGGCCTAAAGAGTGCACCTTTAATGTCACATGACTTGTCTCCTGATGACGTCATCAAAACATCAGGTCAATATTCCTCTAAGGCACTCCCTTTTCAAGATATCTGCAAGATTTGAACCCAATCAGACATTTACTTCAGGAGATACATGTATGGGGCCTAAAGAGTGCACCTTTAATGTCACGTGACTTGTCTCCTGATGAAGTCATTATCACATGAGGTCAAAATTCCTGTAAAGCACTCCCTTTTCAGGGTATCTGCAAGATTTGAACGAAATTGGATATGCACTTCAGGAGATAAAGTATTTTAAACGAGGCACCTTTAATGGCACGTGACTCGATTGGCCTGAGATGACACCTGGAGAGTGTGTACTAGGATCCTTCTCACCAGTCATGCCAGTTTTGTTGCGGTGAACTGTTTGGTTGTTTCCATACGCCAAAACTCTGTGTACTTTGTTACTCCATTGCCACTTTTGAGCCTATGAAGTGGACGACGATGCAAGTGATTTGTATTCTGATAAAGAAAAGGTGGTAACAATGTATTGTTAAACCCAAGTTCATCTTGTATTGCAGAATTTGAGTACAATTACCAGCTGAGATACCAGAACTGAGCTCGAAATGAAATGGACTTTATTCTTGGACATTAACTTATAGGTTCCTTTGGTGCGGTCCAGGTCAGACTGTTATTGTAAAACATTTTGCTTGTTTTGGGTATTTGAAATCTTGTTTAATTGAACCTGAGTAATCTCCGTCACTACATCAGTCAATAATATTGAAAATAGCGGATAATTAAACTAATTGCTGATAGTCTGGTTTGGTTTTGGTTTCAGAAGAGTTAATTGTGAGAATAGGGAATACCTGATTGGAAAACCAAACTCTCTGATTTGGGTACCCTTTCAAAGTGAAGTGTATGCATATTTCCAATGGCGACTGTAGATTATGTAGTTATTTGTAGTTTGCAACCTAATCTTTCATATCTTTCCAGTCACACTTCCCAAAATTGGGGGTACATGTGTCGCTGATGCAGTCTGACGACGGTTGTACTGGCCGTCAACTAGCCGAACGTCATACTTGTTTGCGCAGATCAAGTTCACTAGGCTACCTCCATACTGTTATAATTTTTTCGCTGGGCACTTTATCTCTAATATAGAGTCATCATCTCTTACACCATCAGGCTGGCAACTAGCTAGTGGTCCCCTTTCATGGATGACAAGGCCAGTGGTCTTCACCTTTCTCCTACATACACGCTCATAATATTGCTGTGCAAGTGGCTCACATTCTTGACCATGTCTTGTAGCCGAGTTGCCCATGAACCTGTCAATAAGTTTTCTGTTGATCCTCATTCTTAGGATTGGTTTTCTTGGAAACATCTGCAGACTCACTGCTGGTAATACGTACTTTATGTTGATCGAGCCAAAGTGTTGAAGAGGGGCACCCTGTAGCGGCCATCAGCTTCTGACATTGTTCTACATTGCAGGATATGTACTTATTATATAAGGAAGTACAGATCTCATATTGTCGTTTTGCATAAGTGCCATGTTCACTTGGGTGTCAAAGACAGTTTTAGGGGTCTCGTATGGTTTGGCACAAAGAACATGGTTTATTATTGTGCCAGGTATGAATGCAAGCCGTCTTCAGCAGTATCTCAAGAAAACTTCAGTTCAGTCCCTAATGCTGACCTCAATGGAAATGTTCTTTCTTGTTTGTTCAAACCAAGTACTCATACTCATAAACCATTCTGAACACAAACACTAATATTTTACAAGTGCATATATGCAGAATTTGGATGCAGCATGTTGAAAGAAGTTTGTTCTTGGTATCAAATCACAACTTCCTGGGAGGGGGAGCTTTTTATGGGTATTGTATTGATGCTTTACACAATGTCATACATAATTATTGTACTAAGCACTTTTAATTAAGCTCAATTAATTTTTCAAGCTTTGCATAGCCTATATAGTTGTAACATGATGCAACACTGACAAAAATTAATGTGCAAGTACCATTAAAAAGATGAAAAAGTGACATCCAAGTAGGAAATTCCTATACATGTAATTAAACCCTAATTACAGTCAATTAATTAATTGGTTAATTTTTTGGTACAGTTGCAGCATGATGCTAGCTGTTACTCATCAGATAAACTGGTAAAAGTACTGAATCCCTGCTTAAAACCCCAGTGAAGCATTTTTGGATCCCAGTATATTCTTTCTTTGTATTTAAAATCTAAAAAAAATCACATCTCCATTAATATTTGTCCAGTACCAACAAATAATACATCATTTTGAAGTATTTTTCAAGCTCCTTCACATTAGACCTATTGATTAACATTGTTAAAAGTTCAAAATTTCATTACACATACCTATCATATCACAAGGCCTATTCGTGCTCAGACTCGTAAACAGGGCGTGATGTATACTACTCCTTCATATACTGAGCCCTGTCCCTATTCACAGGGATTTGTTTCGAAAAATTTTATTCGGGATATCCGGGGGCATAACTAAACATGAATCGTCTGCTGTTGGTATTGTCATCACGTGAGGTCAATTTTCATTTGTAAACTTTCCCTTCCTTACTACATGTACATGTACCTGCAAGGTTTCAACCCAATAAGACATGTACAATACAATATACAATACAAAACATTATATTTTTCGTGGAAAAGGAATAAAAGAGATTAGATATCGTAAAGCTTTGTCCCTTTTGGCGTTCCAAAAGCTAGTGGCCGGCATTTTGCCAAGTCCCGAGTATATGCCCTACGCACTGTGCGCCGTCTATGTTGCAGGCAGATATTGGGCATCCACACACACACAGTAGCATATGCACAGCATGCGAATTGGATTTGATATTCGAGTTGGCAATTTATATTGTAGGGGTTTTTTGGGATGGCACTTCACCTGTGTGAAAAAGTACACCAGTTACGCACTTCATGCAGCTGACTTCAATGTTTTAGCTGTCATCTCACACACAATTCATGCTTATACATGTACATGTATCTCTTACAGTTGATTTTTTAATCGAATTTTGAAGAGTAAAAGAAGTTCTTATTGTAACTTCCGGTCTGATGACGTCATCAGCCCCACACTTCACACACGTGTTGACTGAGTAAAGATGGTCATCTACATCAATTTTCAGGCGATTCAGACAAACTTTGTCACAGACATCTATTCAAAATTCATTTTTCGAAATTTTAACCTGTCGCTAGAGGGTGCTTAACAATTACGTGATGTCATCAGTGGATGATTTGAAGAATACTATGACCCAACAGACTAACACCGTTGAAAACAACTTAATACCTAATACCACTTTTAAACAATAAGGCCACTTCTAGTTTTGACTGGAAGGAAAGGTCACGTGATTTGACACACACAAGATGAATTCAAGACCACATTTTATCCTGGCACTTGCTGCAAGCAGGATATTGGGGGGGGCACGGTTGATTTTAAATGGATTTTTATACATTTAACAGAATATTTAAATATTCAATATTTAACAATAAATCACTTGATGATGTCATCATGACATAAATATTTCAGAATTATCTTCATTTTATAGTTATTGCTTGCTGTAAGTTTGACGACAAGCTCCGTTTCAAACTCAGACTTTATTTACGTGGTTTGCAAAATGGCCCTGGTGTCCGTATACAGTGCATTAACAACATATGCTGAGAACGGGAACCACCCAACACGTGCATGTGATCGCTGCACACGTACAGTATCATATGCATGTATGTACAAGTACAGCACACACGGTAAGCTTTTAATTCACGATGCAACTTGCGCTGCCATTTCTACTTTTCTGGAACAAATTTGGAGTATATAATCATTGCTTTTTGATTTTTAAGCATAATCAAAATCACAAGTATTCCAGTACATTTTGAATGTATTTTTAAACAATCTTAAGTTGCAAGTGGCGACTGTATTGTGAAAATATGATCGCATTATGAAGAAGTTGGTCGCATTTGCGACTGATTTAGGCCCAGTTTAAAGCGTTGTTCAAAAAAAATCGGGACCTTCTTTTAACTCGAATTTGGGATAACTCGAATTTTTTGTCCATTCCCCAGAGATTCAAGGTATCCATATTTTACTGTGCATGTATTTACTTAATCTGGCTCAAAGCGATTCAAAACAATGCAGTTGCAACAGTTGAAAAGAAGAGACAGCAGTACTGAAAAGAAAAAAAGGTGAACATGTTTGGAAGCACATGTAAACAAACACAGGCAATGTAAGTGCGTTCCATGTAATACGCACTGGACGCGCTGCTATCCACCGTTTCGCCCACTGTTTGCTCATACTTTTCAAAATCTTGGTCATACGCACAAGACTGATGGTATAGGCTTTTATACGTCTATGGATAGACACACTGTGGCTTAGCAATGCTAAAAACAGCTGAATGCAGTTGCCCCCAGCTGGAAACAAGTGGCCAGCTGGAATGGGAAGTCTGAAGCGGGCAGTAGGCTGGCAGGGGGTGATAAGGGCACGACAAATTCTGGGTAGCTGCACATGGGGCTTATAAAAGGGCAAGGCTCGGCCAGCTGGTGAAAGGAGATCTTCTGTGCGCTGTTAATGCATTTGACCTCACTCTCAAGGAGATTAACAAATTGGTCCGCAAAGAGGTCCCTGGCAAACAAAGGGAGACAGACGCATGAGCATGGATTTCATCAACTCGTGCGGGATGTTCTTGGCTTCAATAGATAAATGATTCATGAGTCGCAGTAACTCAAAGAGAAACCAGAGTGAATTGCTCAAGGTCTCTAATCAAGGTGTCAATCAAGGCAATGAAAGGCCATGGTAAACTCAGGAGAAATGTTTGAGTCCTCCTTGTATGCACAGGACAAGAACTCAGTCATGAGGAAGAGAAAGAACATAAAGCAAATACCGATAACGGATGCATGGTCAATCCTTCAGAGACATCTGGAGAGTCTTATCAGTGAAAGGGCTACTAAACTTGTCCTGGCTTAATCTTAGCTTTGGCTGCCTCAGAAGCGTCGGGCACTGAAATATAAGTATCATGATTGCCTGGAGGAAAATTGAAGTAAGAACGAAACTAATTGCTGAAGTACCATGTTTGGCTTTGGCTAGTCTGTCCATGGAATCCATGCATGAACGATCAAGCGGAAGCTCGGGAAGACAGAGGGAGAGGAAGACGACCTCAGTGGGCGATGCTTGAACAAGGGGCAATTTTGATCATTCCGTAGAGGAATGGGAGGGAGGAGTCCCAGAACCTGAATCACCTCGTGCTGGAGAAGGCAAAGGTGGGACTCGAAAGGAGAAAGATTGTTCACAGAAATAGGCTCCTCCTCATCAGGAGACTGATCTGAGTCAGAGACTGGCCTGAGTCAGAGACATGCAAAGGTGGGTCAGGACCAGTGGCAGGATCAAGGGAATGGCTCTCAGCAGATGCCAGCTGAGACAGCACAGGAGACAGTGAGAAATCATGCTGTCCAGTATAAGACGCGGAATGCACCAGGGGGAAAATAAGGGTCTAGATCCACATGAGTAGCAGCCGGAGGATGAGAATAATGCTGAGTAAGTGCTGATATAGATTCTGTGAGAGCACACAACATGCCCAAGCTTTGCCATGGGCCCAGTCCCAGCCACCGAAGTGTGGGAAGAATCCCGACTGGAACAGGCACGGGCAGGAGCCATCGCCTTCTTAGTCACGGTAGCTGGGTGAGAAGCCATAGCAGAGGTCACCAAGAAGAGCGAGTAATGATTATGTAAAGGATGAGAAACACCAGGCGGTATACATACCACGAGGTCAGGTGGCTTGTGCCCAGTCAAACCTGGCCGTGGGCCACCCGAAGGGTACATATATGGTCTCGATTAGCAATGGAGCTCTTGCAGCAACGCTAGACTACATGGGCTGCTACGGTACATGGGAAGAGCGGAGTGGCTACGACCGAGGACCTTGAACTGCAGCAAGTGGCTTGGTGAGCAGCGGGGTTGCCCAGCAAGCTGTGGGAAGGAATCTCTCAATAATGGAAGATCGCAATATGTCAGTGACATTAGGGCTGGGTCAATTTAAATAACTCACTATTCGAATATCCGACTTACAATTTGATTGATTATCCAAACATTCGTTTGTACCAACCTGCAGATTATTTATGAACAAATCATACAAAATCGGTTGCAATAATGCACAAAATTGTACAACATAATAGCTTCTCAAAGCTAGGAGTATCTCCAGCCATGATTAAGCAAGATTTAAATTAGGAGATGAATAATATTTCTAGCCCTGTTCGTAAGGGCTAGAAATTGTAAGATTTCTGTCACTTTTCATTTGAATCTGCTTGACACAAACCTCTATGTTAAGCAATTTTTCTCATTTAAAACAAAAGAAAATTTTTCACTTTCTTTTCATGAATTTGGCATTTGAATATTCTTATTCAAAAAAGATATTCGAATATTTAATAACCGATCAAATACTCGGTTATTCAGCACAGCCCAAAGGGATGTGAGTGAGAAGCGAGGTGGAAGCAAAAATTCTCCCCAAACTGGAATCTAATACAGAGAAGTACGGGAAGAAGGCAGCAACATGCCCACAAAATTAACAAGTTATATACATACATGTGTATGTAAGGTACAGTGTGGCTTTATTGAGTGCAATGTTAGTACTTTAAAAAATAAAAGGAACCCACGGATCCTTAGTATGATCAATTCTTGCGGTCGGAGGTTGATTCATTCATTGCACTCGAGGCTGCAAGGGGCATTACCCTCCATTTACTTGGTACAGGGATTCGCCTGTTGACTATAATTTTTGCTGCATCGTGATAAAAATAATTGAAACCTGTATGGTACAATGTGGGAGATATTTACCGTGCATAAAAAGTAAAATATCTGGCATATTTGATGGAAAGGATAAGCCTTTAGTAGGCCTAAATTAAAAGATTTTCCCCGTACACCACATTTTTAGAGAGTGAAATGTTAAAAGCCAATAACTGACCATACACAAGAGAAGAATCAAGACTCGGTAATGTCATCCCCACCACGAATATGTTTATTGTGTGCATGTATGCGACAAGCGACGGAACATGCACGAAATAGATCAGAATTCTTGATCCTGGGAATACAATGCTCGAAAAATAGTAAAGTATACGTACATGTAGGACCTACATGTACAAAAGCACCACTCAGTATAGCTGTGGGCCTATGTAAATGGAAAAATCTGACACAAACTTTGACAGAATATTTACTATATTTAATCTTATTACTGATAATCTCATTCTCAAAAATTGCGGAAGAACAAAATAAAAACTAAAATGGTCTTGGTCGGCATGAAATCACTGTCAATAAATTATGTACAGAAATTCCCGGATGTTCCAACCCAAGAATTACAGCCAAAAACAAAGATTTCTTCAAAAGAATACTAAATAATATTTAAAACCATTTCATGTTTAAGAAAAAACCTTTTGGGGTACCTTTGACTCCAACCTGTCAGCACTTCGCTGAAATTGCTTCGCACGTCCAAAGCCGTGTGTGCTGGCGCAGCGTCTGGGCCAGCCGGTATATGATCTCAACGCGTACGCGTGGTTCAGCCTGTCGCAAGGCCGGCAAGGCAAGGCTAGAAAACATATACGACAAGCGAAACTAAAGTTGGGACAGCCCAACTACAAGACTACAGTTGGGACAGTCCCAACTATAGTTAGTTATACTACGCTATACTGTAGTTGGGGCGTAACACTAACAGTAATAACAAGAGGGGATTTCTAAGAACTAGCCCCACTAGTGTGGCACGGACTCTCACTCCCGATCCATCCTTAGCCACACATCCGTATGCACAATTTCGTGTCGGCGTACTGAACATTTTTGGCGCACCCACTTATAATCGTGGGCGCAATTTCTTTTGCACACGAACATGATTCTTGACCTTCAGTTTTCTAAATACCATTTGTTGAATGATTTCACTCACATTATTCAGGTATTTTCCAGTCTTTTTTCCTTTATCCATTCAATCTAACGAGCTCACTCTCACAGTTGCCATCTTTAAAATAAGGTCGTTGAGCATTACGTCACTTGACCCCTCGTCGTCTCAGCGGCTGTTCCATGGCAAGACATGTAATAAACGGACTGAGCGATAAGATACATGTACTACATGTACCAATGGACTCAGTTTTATTATCTTAACATGGAACAGCCGTTGAGACGAAGAGGGGTCAAGTGACATAATGCTCAACGACCTTATTTTAAAGATGGCGACTGTGAGAGTGCGCCCGTTAGATTGAATGGATAAAGGAAAAAAAGACTGGAAAATACCTGAATAACGTGCGTGAAATCACTCGATAAATGGTATTTAGAACGGAAAGGTCAAGAATCATGTTCGTATGCAAAAGAAATTGCGCCCACGATTATAAGTGGGTGCGCCAAAAATGTTCAGTACGCCGACACGAAATTGCGCACACGAATGTGTGGCTAAGGCTATCTAAGAACGAGCTTTCTTCCTTTTTAACGTGGGTCCTCAATGGAAATCATACCCAAGGCTTAGAGAGATGAGAGACCAACCTGTTCTTGTTCATCGGTCATTTTCAAGCACTTAACCGGTAATAAGAAACCCTTCCCAGCCGGCGATCAAAACGAGCGAGTTCTCGCACAGCAGTTGAGTAACTTTGAATCACATGTACATGTACTGTTGCTGATGCGTACGCGTTACGGTTGCACTGCATCAAATACGCGCCTATAGAAAACAGTGCAAAATCGATCGAAATAGCGCCACCTGTTGACATTCGTGAAGAGGGGGGGGCTCCGTTTTTTCACTGGAAATTCAAGATTATGGCCAAAAGATCACTTTTCGTTTCAATTTCATGGGGGTTAGCCAAGAAGTTTTTTATTCGCCTTTGAACGAAGATACCTCCCAAATAGCAGTAAAACTAAGCGCTCATTTCTGAATGTAGCCACGCACCTTTATGATCCGAAATAGGTCCGCAATTTGGGGCTTTTAGTGAAAGCATGGAAGAAATGATCCGAACTGGAATATATCGGTCCTAAACTCAGGATTAATAGAAATATTTCTATGATGCCTCCTGATAGTATGGCATGTCTTATTGTAAAAATCCCGTGGGATGACAAAAAACTAATGAGCTCGCGCGCAGAAATACAACCATTTGGTGGAATGCACCCCAGGCAATTGCACAGCCTCGTACCACGTCCACACAGCCAAAGATCAACCTCTTCCCATGGGAACGATTTTGCCGCGCCATATCGTTGATACCCTGCACGATATGCGGCAACAATTTTGACCACGTAAAAGCTCCTCGGAAGCAGAGTGCGGCCTACACGCGTGATCCAACCAGATACGCCTGCACGACGTGTAAAAAAGACTGCCACTCCAGAATCGGGCTTTTGTCCTGTCTATAGCCATGCATGCCATTTTGACCTTCCCCCCGGTGCGCTAACCATCGCTTTTCGGGACGAGGCTGCCGATACAAAACGCTACGCGCCCTGCAGAGAAGGAATTTGCACTATATCATTATCAAGCTGAACAGCAGTGTAAAGTTAGATTGTCTTGTTATTGTTGTTTAATTCTATCTAAATAAGGTTTGTCAACTTAACTCAATTCAAGTACATGTACTGTATATGCGGAACCCTTTGCACGAAATTGACCAACATGTGGTTTGCCAGTACAAAATTTCCCTTCGACCCTCTGTATGGCCCTGACCAGGTGACACTACCAGTTGACCCAAATACCTTTACAAGTACTTAATAGATTCAATATTATAATTCAGTTGTGGTAGGTTTTCTCTTATATATACACGTATAATTTTATACTACAATCACTTTGTCATTCGCCACGTCAGCTACTGCAGCTTCGAAGTTGACTAAGGGAATTTGCCACTTTTTGCTCTTGGATAAGCTCAATGTCGTAAGTGTTCTTTATTTCAATGATACTGAATGGATTGGAAATTGTTGTATGAAAATTTACACCTTGCCACAAGTAATCCGATTTAAATTATACATAGCTTAACTATTGCTTATTAAGTTTAGTTTAGTGATTGGATGTTAATTCTCTTTGCGTAGATTGAACCATCATCGATATCGACATCATCAACCATTATCGTCAGATACACGCAGAATAAATGATGGTGATATGTGCGTAATATACTGATGCGTCCGATGTGTTGAGAGATTCGGCAGTGGCAAATGTCTCTTTGATTTTTTCCGTCACAAGCAGTAGTAAGGAATGGGAAGTTTGGGACCAAACCACAAAAATCCACCAAATCTCATTTTACTTAATATAAATCCCAAAAATTTGAAATTCCCAAAATCCACAAAAACTTTCGAAAATCCACAAAAATCACGCTTCTTCAAAAAATCCAAAAATTCCCCAAAATCCGCAAAACTTGAAAAAATTCACAAAAATCGTGCTTCTTCTTGAAAAAAATCCTCAATTACCCCAAATTCACCAAAAACCCCAACATGTCCCTATTAAACCTTTGCAACCCTATTCGAGTACGCAAAAGTAGTCGCTGCCCACGCCGCTTGGTTATCCACTCATTTCACGACGGTGAAGAAGACCATAGTCCAAATGAAAAAAAGCCTACGTTCAGCGTCAAAGACATCGCAAAACTATTTTGAGGCTTGGTGAGGGAAACGAAAGACGGTTCTAAAATAAAATTCTAAAATAAAATTCCTAAAATAAAAGTCGTTTTAAATCAAACATGCGAACAAAAAAATAATTTTTTAATAATTTTTTTTCATTTTTAATAATAGTTTTTCTGTGGCTGTATAAGCATCGAATCAGTATAGCCATTATACCCAGACTTACTGACAAACACCACTGGCACTTTAGAACTGGTGGCCAGCCGAATACACTGCCTGTGTAACCTCACGGGGAACATAACTTTGTAACCTCTTGCCCCTAGTTTACCCCGGCTCCGAGCTAGTCCATGGGGTCACATTCCATCGGGTGACCAACTCCCTCATTATGCGGCATTATGCCTTAATATATTGTGACGAAACAGGGGTAGGCGTGAATGCTAGTCTAAGTCATGAATTATTAAGCATTGCGTTGACCAATCAGCATTGCGTAGAGCACTGGGTCTGGGCGCTTGCAGCATGCTTAGAACGCGCACAATCAGTGAGTTTCGCTGCTGGGTCGTGTCTAGGAAAGAGTTATAGCGCCCTCCTCTGTTCAAGTGGTGTGGAAGACAGGCACAATATAAACATGGCAGACATCGCAGTCGTTGTGGAGTGTCCTTATTTTGTTAAGCCTGAAAACCCATAACATGGAGTCAGAAGTGACCTGATGTATTGAGAAAATATCAGAGACTTGATTGAGCTTAACTTAGTGTTGGAGTAGCCAGCCTTCAACTGAGAACAAGAGAGGTTTTTTCGCGGGTAAGTCAACAACACTTCCGAAATTACAGTGTAATGTGCGATAGTACATGAGCATTGCTACGTAGGTGCATGCATTCTCGACACACGCATATTGAATAACGACGCAAACGACTTTGCATGATGGCGGCTTATCAAATTCCACCGCCGGAGGCCATGAACTGTAAAGGGAGCGATCTTGCCAATGACTGGAACTTTTTCAGAGAAAGTTTTGAGGACTATTGCAAAGCAGTAGAACTAAATAAAAAGGATGAAACAATCCAAGTGGCTACTCTGAAAAGTGTGATGGGAAAAGAATGCAAGAATATTCTGAAGCAGCTTCAGCTCACAGATGACGAGATGAAAAGCCACAAAACAATTCTCGATAAGCTGCAGGCACATTTTGCACCAAGCAGAAATGTGCTGTATGAGAGATATCAGTTTCATACTGCCGATCAACAGCCGAATGAGACCATAGATCAGTATGCCATTCGCATACGGCAGTTAGCAGAGAAATGCAAATTTGGTCAGCTAGAAACAGAGATGATCCGAGACCGGCTTGTTCTTGGAACTAGAGATAAAGCAGCAAGAGCGAGGCTCTTCAGAGAAAAAGAATGTGATCTGAAGAGAGTGATTGAAGCCCTCAGAATCAGTGAGCTGACACAAGAACAGCTCAAGCAGATTGATGTGCCACAAACAGAAACCATGCATGCCGTAAAGAAACGAGAGAGCACAAAAGCAAAGAGCGCCAACAAATCAAAGCCTAAAGACCCCAAGAAGCCCAAGACACTGAAATCTTGTAAGTACTGTGGATCTTCACATGAGTGGGACAAGAAGAAATGTCCTGCCTATGGAAAGAAATGTGGAAAGTGTGGAAAAATGAACCACTTCCAGTCAGTATGCAGATGGAGAGAAACAGAGAAAAGATTGCACGTAATGCAGGAAGTATCATCAGAAAGTGATACAGACGAGTCTATTTTTGGTGTGCAACTACTTGGGGCTATCAGCAGCGGCCACAAAGTGCTTACGGTTCTGCTGACGTTCAGTTCAGAGCCTGGCGAGATCAGCATTCAGTGCCAGATTGACACAGGGGCAACTTGCAACCTGATGTCATTTGACACCCTGTGTGACGTCAAGCAGACAAAAAAGCCTCACATGAAAAAGTCATCAGCCAGATTGAAATTGTACGATGACAGTGTCATCAATATCAAAGGAGAATGTGACCTGACATGTCACGATAAAGGCGTCCAGAGGAATCTTAACTTCAAGATAGTTGATTCCAGTCAGCCTCCCCTCTGTCACAACAGACGTGTACAAAGATGGGCCTCATAAGCGTACATGTTGACACTGCAGTCAATAGCATGCAGCATGACACAGTGCCCTTGACAGAGGTTGACATTGTGTCTGAGTTTAGTGATGTATTTGAAGGGTTAGGATGCCTAGCAGGGGAGTACCACATCGACATTGATCCTGCTGTGCGACCGGTGCAGAATGCACCACGTCGTGTTCCGGTTGCCATGAAAGATAAGCTGTATGACAAGATACGTGAGCCAGAGAAACGAGGCATCATAGCAAAAGTTTCCGAGCCTACAGCATGGATCAGTAGCCTAGTGGTTGTTGAGAAACCGGGCAAAATGCGCGTTTGCTTAGATCCACGAGAGCTAAATAAAGCTGTCAAACGTCATAAATACCCGATGCCAACACTTGACGAGATATTGCCCTCTCTCGCTAATGCAAAGGTCTTTACAGTCCTAGATGCAAAGGAGGGATTTCATCAAGTCAAACTTGATGAAGAGAGCTCCTTCCTGACAACTTTCTCGACCCCATTCGGCAGATACCGTTATCTGAGAATGCCGTTTGGAATAGCATCAGCACCAGAAGAATACCAGCGACGACAGATAGAGATATTGCAGGGGCTGCCTGGCACAGCAGTCATCGCTGATGATATTCTAGTGTACGGCTGTGATGTAGCAGAACATGACAGAAATTTGAGGACACTGCTGAACCGTGCACGTCAAGCAAACCTGGAACTCAACCGAAAGAAGATCAGACTACGACTGGATGAGGTGACATACATGGGTCAAGTTTTGACCTCAAAAGGAGTCCGCCCAGACCCGAGGAAGGTAGAGGCAATAAAAAACTTGCAGCGACCAGACTCCAAGAAAGCAGTCCAGCGTCTGTTAGGATGTGTCAACTACCTATCACGGTACTTGCCAAGGCTTGCCGATGTAAGCGAGCCACTCAGAAAGTTGACAGAGCAGAGTACAATCTTCACATGGCAGTCACAACAGGAAGAGTCCTTTCAGCAGATAAAGGACATGATTGCCAGTGCTCCAATACTCAGGTACTACGACTTGAAGGAAGAAGTCACAATACAGTGTGACGCATCAGAGAAAGGGCTTGGAACAACTCTTCTTCAGAATGGGCAACCAGTTGCATTTGCCTCCCGGTCCCTCACCTCTGCAGAGCAGAATTATGCACAGATAGAGAAAGAGTGCCTAGCCATAGTCTTCTCGTGTGAGAGATTTGACCAGTATTTGCATGGCAGAGAGCTGGTCAAAGTGAACACCGACCATAAGCCGTTGGTGCCAATCTTCACAAAGCCAATACAAAAAGCTCCCAAGAGGCTCCAACGTATGCTTCTGAGATTACAGAAGTACAACTTGAATGTGCAGTACCTGCCAGGAAGCCAGATGTATATCGCTGATATGCTAAGCCGGGCTTCCCTGAAGATAAGATAAGAGTTGCTTGTCAGAATATCAGATGTTCCAGCTGAGACAGGAAGAGCAACTCCAGTCAGAGATTGAAGTCATCAACCAATCCAGCTATTTATGCATGAAAGATAGCACACAGCTGCAAATCAAGAAGGCCACACAGTCTGATTCAGTTCTTCAAGTGTTGAAGAATGTAGTTCTGGACGGATGGCCAGAACAGAGAAATGAAGTGCCCATATGCATTCGTGAGTACTTTGGTTTCAGAGAAGAAATCACCGTTCAGGATGGTGTTCTCTACAAAGGGATGAGGGTCATTGTACCCAAGTCTATGCACAGCATGATGCTTACCAGAATCCATTCAAGCCATCTGGGTGTAGAAGCGTGCCTACGAAGAGCCAGAGAAGTGCTATACTGGCCAGGGACGGCAAGTCAGATCAAAAACAGGGTCAACCAGTGCCAGCCTTGTAATGAGTTCATGAACAAGCAACAGAAAGAGCCGATGATGTCATATGAAATTCCCAATCGGGCATGGAGCGTATTCAGTCAAGATCTCTTCCACTACAGGCATGCTGATTACCTGATTACAGTTGACCACTACAGCTATTACTGGGAGTTAGACAAGCTTGATGACACCAGATCAGAAACCATAGTCGAGTGCACCAAGAAGCATTTCTCACGATTCGGTATACCCAGCAAGGTAATTACTGACAACGGGCCTCAGTTCATTGCTGTGGATTATGAGGAATTCAGCAGAGAATGGGAGTTTGAGCATGTTACGTCTTCTCCCTACCACAGTCAGAGTAATGGCAAAGCAGTCAGCAGTGAAGATTGCCAAGAACATCATCAAGAAAGTGACCAAAGCTAAAGAAGATCTTCATCTTGCAATTCTAGATTGGCGTAACACACCTGATTCCAGTGGCAGCAGTCCAGTGCAGAAATTGATGTCTAAACGGGCGAGAACACTGTTGCCAACACCTGAAGCATATCTGAAACCAAACATCGTCCAAGGTGTGCCAGACAATATCCAACTTCGAAAGCAGAAGGCCAAACACCAATATGATAAATCTGCAAAGCCACTACCGGAACTGCAGATTGGACAACCAGTCAGAATTCAGCCAACCAGCAAGACCACATCATGGCAACCTGGAAAATGTGTTGCCAGTGACGGTTCCCGTTCCTATCTCATCGAGCTAGACAGTGGACAAGTGCTTAGACGTAACAGAAAGCACTTGCGGGCATCAACTCAACAGTCGGAGAAAAGTTCTTCAGCGACAACCCCAGTCCAGCCAGACTCAGTCTCTACCTCAACCCCACCATCAGATAAACCAACAGTCCTATCTGAACCAGCCAAGCCAGTGAAAACGACCACAGATCCAGACCGACCCAAGACAAATCCACCAAGCAGCCAACAGATCTCTTTGAAGTCCACGCGAACTCGATCCAACATCAAACCACCATCTAGATTCAAGGATTTTGTAGTTTGAACGTGACAATGAACTCTAAATTCTGTCATGCAGATTTTCACCAAACAAGGAGTGATTGCACACAAAAGGACACTTCCATTGTGATTCAGTTTTTCAGAGGACAATTTTAATGTTTAACCTGGTTTAATTTCCATACCTCTCATTCTCATACAAACTTACACTTAGGTGCATCATAATAACAGTTAAGTCAAATCAGGCATTTTTAAATTTACATCAAAATGTGGAAGCCTTTGGTTTTAATCCAAGTAAAAGCAGTTCACTTAACTTTATTATCATTACAGGTGTCTGGAGACTAAAGATTCTTTCTTTTCCAAAGTTCTATTTCTTTTTTTAGAAAGTCAAGTTTACGAAGAAAGAAAGATGATTTTTTTGTTTCTCTTTTGTGCAAGTTGTTAAAGGTAAGCTTTACGAAGTTTGTTAATTGTTCATGTTTGAAAAAAAAGGAGGGAGATGTCTAGGAAAGAGTTATAGCGCCCTCCTCTGTTCAAGTGTCGTGAACGCAGGCTGGGAGCTAGTGGTCTTTGCTGTTGGATTGCTTGACGTCTGTAAACACTGATAGTGGGGTAACGGCTGGAAGGCAATCTTGTCATTGTGCTAGCTAGCCTTCAGGTTTACATGATGTACTCAGATCGCTGTGAGGGTAATTTCCCTTTCGTTAGATCGACCCTGTTTTGCATGACACTCTGTGTTATTTATGTGAAGGCTATCACTATTTAGTGAGGTAACCCTTGGGCTTTATACTAGCTGTGTTGGAGTTAGTCGGGTGGTTAGTTAACCACGTGAGGCATATTGTATTGCCTTGTGAGGTGTATTGTGTACATAAACCTTGTATGATTTATATACCTTATTGATTTTTATTGCAATAAATCAAATACTTAATTATTGTCCTTGGAAATCCTGTGTCACTGTGAGGTTTATTTAGGTTTCCCTGTGTTTCATTACTGTATTGCCAGATATATCCAGTGGTGGTAAACTTCCACCCAACGAACTGCCCCTAGGGCTTAGTCCGCCGTTCGTTAACTGATATCCCCCCTTGTGTCAGGGTAGCCGCTCATCCTTGCTCAAGGTTAATAAATATATATTTGTGGGGTTGGGCCAGGTCAATTCCATCCCTGATCCGGCCGGTTACTGGGTCCACCACAAGAGGTGTCAGTTGCATTCGCCACAGTATTATTCCTAATGCACTTGACCGTGCTCTGCTTCAGCTTATCTTTACTGAGCATAATGGAAAGTTTGTGTGGCCTCAAAGAGAAACTTTCACTACCTGTATGTTAGTTAAACTGGCACTACAAATTACTCAAACATACCTAATCGATATACGCGAAATCAATCGTTTGTAATGAGAATCATGAATTTTCCCTGTATGTTCTCAAACTTCCAGGAACTTTGCAGTTAAACACGCCATTACCCTGGCAGTGCAAAGTATAGTTCACGGCTTAAAGTACTGTAACGAGTATACGATATCAACCCGCGGATATCGATGACGCTTGCTGAGATACCTGCTTCACCCACAGTAGTGATGTCGCCACACACTTTTAGGAGGACAGGCCTTCACGTCAAAGCCCGGTAGACTTCACGGATGGGAAAAGGGGAAGGGAGGGGTAGGACGTTAGGCGCACAACGCATGGGGAAAAATTGAAATTGGGCAGTTGAAATAATCCCAGTCTGTCCTAAAGTCTGATCCTAAACCTTTACTCTGAGGCGGAATCCCTAAGACAGACAAAGGCAGACAATTCATAAGCAGTGGAGAAATATTTCTAGAATTCTCAATTATGCTTTTGATTTATTTACATCCAAAATCATCTTTCAAGTTCAAGTGATTTTTCTTTTCAGGTGAGGTGAATTCAGCCTGATATGCCCCTTCGTTTAATCTACGCCTCAATATTATTGCTGCAACTGCTGGTAGCCAGTCTACTGTCCATTACTGGACGGATCGAGCCCAGTCTAATGTGGCTTTTGCGAACCCGGGTTTCCCGGGTTCGCATTCAAGACCACCCCACCTAGTTTATGGCCTTTCTAGTGGTAAACGACCCACGATATAATGGCTTCAATCAGTACACGGCCATGTGTGTCCACTTTTAGGTCTGATTTACGGCGGTGTGGTTTGTTTGCAGTAGGCACTGTATGTGTGGTTGCGGCGCGGCCTGGCTGCAGGCAGGAAAGTGTGGTAGTGAACTTACGTGTGAGTGATCAACGTATGTACATGTACAGTAACTAAATGTACACTGTACATGTAGCTTCACCTTGACGTCCTGTACATACGTACATATGTACATGTACAAGCACATGTACTGTACATGTACCTGTACATGCACATGTACATGTGGGTACTTGTCATTGTGTGACCACTTGCATGAAATTCCGCAATAATTCATGGCCAATATACAGCGCAATTTGGATGGTCAAGATGTAATATTTCTTGTGTATTCGAAAACAACATTACTTCTTATAAGTTCAATTGTTTTTCTTTCCTCGGTTGTTTCAAACAGATTTATTAAATACTTATTTGTTTAAACCAGTTAGAATTTTTTGTCCATTTTCATTGAAGTGAAAAATCGATCAGTGGTTTGGTATTTAAAATCAATTTACTAAACCTCACGTCCCTCAAGTGCTTTTTAATTGAGGCCCTTTTTTCGTCGGGTACTACAAGCATTGATCAAATGAATTTCGATCTTTACAATAAAACATAGCAATCCAAGCCGTGTTCTCACGGTAGTCCTTCAACACAGAGTTGTACTTTTGCGACAATAACCAACATGAATGGTTAAAATGCCTACCGCTGAAAGCCATTTTAAATAAGGCACATGTACTGCTTCCTTTAAATTTGTACGATATTTGAGAACTGATCGGCAGCACAATCGTTCACGGTAAATAAAGTGCATGTACCATCGATCATTTTTTGATATAATTCAATAGCCTCGTTTAATCCGAGTTTCTCCCGATCTAGATCACATAGATGTACATTTTCGTCTCTTTATATCCATAGAAGATTTAAATAAGTCTTATTTTTAAACAGCGTCGGGCAAATAATTATAATTGCCTCGAATACAAACTTGTACTCAGTTTCTAGTAAATCTAATATCCACTGGGTTTTCCCACTTCCCGTTTTACCTACGATTAACGCACAGTGTGGCTTCTTGTACATCAGGTTCATACTTTTTTAATAAACCAAGCTTTTAAATTTCCCGTCCTCTACCGTCAATTGCGCGTCCATCACCAAAAACACGTACATGGCCGACTGGCCCGCATTGTCGTCCGAATTCCTAAAATTCATCCAAAGTCCGTATTTGTCCTTTAGATACTCAGCCATGCCAACACCAGTCAAGTTTAGATCCTTTACTACAGATCGAGCTGATTCAGTATCCGATCACCGAAGTATTTGTTAAATTCGGCAAGTGTTGATATTCAAATAGCACTTGCGAATACAGCTGATTTGGTTTACCCTCTACCATGACTACAGTTTTAGTGACATGCGGGTTGTAAAATCTCTGGGAGTTCTTTACATTTGGATCCTTGAACAGGATCAAGACGGCTTTTAGACTTTTAATCGTTTGATCAATGCTGATGTTCCATGACGTGTCTGACTTGTTACCGCTTGTTTCTTCCAAGAATAAATTTGGTCAAATAGATTATACATGGGGCCTTTTATTATTCACTTCTTTATCCTGGGGAAACCTCTCAGTGAAACACTGTTTTCCAGAGGTGCCCAGCAATTACAATAAAATCAGTTAAGCCCATCAAATATTATAAAATACTAAATATCCAGAAAATAAACTGTACTACTTAAGAAACCAAAGATTGTGCTTTTGCCTCATAGATTGTGCCAGGTCTCGATTGGCAACGACTTCGTATTCTAGGGTCAGGTCTGAAATGCCGTACTCTGCGTTTGTATCTGTCGAATTGACCACTTTGTCGTGATTGTTAAATGTAAGTTGGTACGTTAGAGGTTCTTTAAAACCTGAGGAGTAAAACGGCCCGTGATCTGTCAATGGTGGCGTGTCCAAAGTAATCGCGTATCTATTTTTAAAAGCGTCTGCGACAGCTTTGTCTTTACCGTCGTTTGCAGCTTCGTTTTTGTCGGCTGCTCCCAGTCTCAATTTGGCCACGTTTTCCCGTTCCATGCCAAAATAAGCCATATTTTTGTCTGCGACGCGGGTAGCCAATTATCTTTAAAATTGTGAAGCACGTCTGCGTCTCTGTAACTCGCGATTTTGTTATCCTGTAGACTGACGTTTATTTCAGAGATCAAGTTTCTTGACACGTTATTATACTCGGTGCGATTGTCGTCCGAACCACCGTCTAGGTCCAACTTAAAAGCTAACTTTGCGGTGCCCGGAACAATTGCGTCGTCTGTGCCCAATGCGGGAAATTTTACGTTTAGCGTACGGCCTACAGCGATGTTACTTGGATTGTGCGTAATAGTGACTTGGCGTCTTTCGCCTTTGGTGGCGCGAGGCGCTTTGAGCCTGCTGCTCGTGTATACCTTTTTGGTGCACTGCTGTGACATTTTCTTAATATATACGATTTTTAATTTAAGGGTTTTTAAAGTTTAAGTTTTAAAAATAAGTAAAAATCTTAAAGAAGAAAGATAGCACAATCAACAATACACCGGATGCAAAAAACATGTATTCATATTTGCCCAATAAATTGCACTTAAGAAATGTATCGTGTCGCATTTCTGCTAAACAATTTTGAATCTCTAAAAGCATGTCCCCCGGTGATCAACGTCAGCACGCATGTCTCCAAGCATTTGTTCGATGTTGCTTTGGTCAGCTTGGATTTCAGCCAATTGGTGTTCCATATTTACAATAAAGCAAGTTAAATTTAAGCAAAACGATACACTAAAAAAACAATAATTGCACTACCCCCCAAGATCCATACAAATTCGCGAATTTTTTGATCTTCCGAAGGTACTTAAGAATCGGATAGCTTGGGTTCGGGTGGTAGAGGCAATATGTGCTTGTTTACCCGTTAATTCTGAATATGCTCGTAAGGCTTCGTCTACGTTTACAAAAGTCTGCTGACTTGAACGTTCCTGTCGCATACGCTTGTTTAAAAAGTCTAGCATGTGCACGCAATTTTCTTCCCACTTTTGTTTCGCTGAAGCTAATTGTTCCAACGCGAAGTCGTGTCATTTACGTTCTCCGTCTACTTGATGTTTAGCGAAACTGCTAAGCAAAAAATTTGAACCCGTAAATGCCAGAGCGTTGACTATCGCTCCACCGATCATCATTAAAGCACTAGCCATTTTATTTTATAAAGATTTTGATTTTAAAAAAAATGGATAAATCAATAGACCAAAAACTATCAAAGTTGTTTTACAGCCCACAGGGGTACTGGAAAGGTGAAAGCGTCGTAGATCATTTAGCACAAATAAACGGGTGCAGACAAGTCGACAGTTAGATCCTGGTTAAAAAAGGAGGCAAATGGGCAAATTTATTTACCGCAGACGTGCTGATTAGAGATTAATACTATCCGGGCGAGCAGGAACGTGGCACCGTTAAAAGGGCAACCGATATCGTCTGGTCAGTAGACGTTTACCAAGTGGAAAAACGCATGAGTCAATTCAAACGAGTCAATGGCAAAAAAGTGAAAACGGGGCCTACTCTGTTAAACGGGCCCAAATGGACTTTTGTTAGGCAAGAACTTCAAGTGATACCCGAAGACACCGAATTACTTCCCGAAGAAAGCTAATTTTTAAAATTTAACTGCGCAAAAACCGAATTAAGAGCCTGTTCTTTGTTTTGTTTTTAAAATTTGACTGATATACCCATTCGTAAATGAACGAAACGCGCAATTTCTTCGACTTGTTGCCTTGCACAACTTGCCTGGGGCGTTCTACGTCAGTCGCCTTAAATCCGCAAATGGCCGATTGACAGTGTCCACAAGCTAACGTATCAGTGCCATTCGGTAATATGTACTGCTTCGTGTCTAAGGGGGACATATTTAGTTTATTTTGCGAGATTGTGATGCTTGTCTGATCTAAATAGCTTTTGTTTATTATAATTCTGTACCCGTTAAAATAAGCATCTTTGATAAGCATCGTGCGATAAGTGTTTTTCGGTTACCACATTAGTGACTCCTTTTGCTTTTCTCTTTTAAATTTTATTCTTCAGTTAAAATGGAGTACATTTTTGGTCGAATACAAATAGCTTCCTTTATCACTTCGCCACCAAATTCGTCTTTCGTGTTACCAATTACGTTTTAGTTTTTAGGGTCGTAAAGCGCGTGCGTAGACGAGTAATTTGAAAAATCAAACAGGGCAGTTTTCTTACTCAAGTAGCCGTTTAAATCGTCAGTTGGAATCTCAGCTAGTAAACTGTCGGTGTTTGTGTACAATAGACGTAGAAATCGTACATTAAGGTCTTAGATAAACCCAACACGCTTACGCCGCAGTAAATGGGCTTATTCGGCAGCGTAGTCGATTTATAGTTTGGTTTAAAAGTTAGTTTCTTATACCTTTCTGCGTCTTGGAGGTCTCTCAATAGATGTCCGTTAATGCCAAACCTCACGTTTTCCATCGTCGTGCCAAATACCGATTGTTCATCAATATTGAGAAGTCTTTCTCAAAATCGGACTTGGCTATTTTACGCAATTCGGTATTTTTATCGATGTAACTCTTCATCCAAGGCGCCTGTTTTAACGACATTACGCGGTGAACGTCTTTTAACTGGAGACCGAGTTGCAGGTACTTTTGTAACGTCCGAAAGTGAACCACGTGTTTATGTTTTAAGCCTAAAGTGGCTACGAGTCTATCTACTGAAGTTGCTTGCTCACCGTTACTTATCAAGTTACTTTGATAATCTGATAACCATTCATTTGGTATTGACATATTCTCAGGTGCCAGTGGGAAGTCATTGTGCAAAGAATGTAAAACTTTTGGGTAATTTAAGGTCACTTCAAACATGAAACCCTGTAAATCATTTGGGGAAAGTCTAGAAATGTATTCAGCGCTAACTTGTTAAGTCCTTGACCCACTGAAACTCGCCCGCGGGTAACGATTGGTTCATGGCCCTGCCATACAAATTATTCGCGTCTAAATACATGATATAACAAGTCGGTTTTTTCAGGATCATAGACCTTTAAATCGGGTTATTTGCTTTGGCATAACGCTTTGCACCCACGCTTGAAATGCCGCCTCGTTTGGCCCTTTTAAAAATATGTGTTTATCAATGTCTGTCAATAGGTCCAATTTGACCCCGGAGTGTTTGAACAAGCATCCCACAATAAACCCGGTGAAGTGTAATAGTTGACTGGGTCAAGGCCATAGTTTCTTTTACACACTTGACGGAAGTTCTCAAATACACCCGCCAGTAGTAGTACATCCGTTTCTACGTATAAGTCGTGGTAGTCTCCGAGATTTTAACAATCAAAAGTTTGATTGTACGTCGCTTGTACGTATTCTATTTCTATAATTTTCTTTTGCTCTAAGCTACTATAAAATGCGTCTCTTGGTGGTAAGTTAATCTCTTCAAATCGATCAAAAGAGTTGATATATTCGTACGGATAAATTCCCTTTTCTGAAAGCTTGTCGGTGTCATTTGGAAATCTTGCGCGAAGTAACTTGAAATCATCCGGGGAACAATTTTTAACCAACCGATCGAGTGAAGCAGCCATGAAATGCAATGAGTCGAGAAACCGAAGTTGCCCAAAGCTAAACGAAATGTAATTTTCGTTGTTTTTAGCAATTACTTTAATCTCCTTCCCTTGACTCCTGACAGATAAAATAGGTCCGTTTTCAAGGCATTTTGCTCAAACTACATGTGATTACACGGCCATCAAGTCTTTTCTGAAAAATTATCATACATGCATAAAAGAGAAACACAAAATGCAAAAATTCCGTGAGAAACACATTTTTTCATTTAAGTCTACTCTCTTTAATTTTTTTTGTTAGAGGAGCAGGCTGCTTAGGTTTGCTCACAGCCGTTTTTGTAATAATTATTTAACACATCGTGTTTGCATCCCACAGGCTAAATATGCTCACAATGTATACATCACTTAAATACAGGTTTCCCAGCTAAATTCAGGCCAAAGTCATTCAACTTAACACAATGAACATTCACAGACATTTACAAGTCAAAAGCATGCATTCAATTTCATTATCTATTTAGCATTTTTAGTGTTCTTCAGTAATGTACATGTATACTTTCAAATCAAACACGTCAAACTGTTATATCGTTCACTCAAATTTGTATAGGACCTCAATTTACACACAAACTGTTTCTGCATAAACACTATGGCATAACAAACAGCACTTGATTTTTGGTCATATATGTAAGTATACAGTCACTGGACATGGAATGATGATCTTCTCAAAGATGTGATGAAATTTCCGTAAATATGGACAGTTAATTTAAATACCTCTTCCAAAGTGCTTCATAATAAAAAGGACGAGGTTTCGTAGAGAAATAGGGAGGTTTCTTGAGGTCCAAACAAACTGAATTACTCAGATTACACTTGGTGGGTGACAAATCAGCAGTGTCTCAAAGACAGCATGGATAACAAGATGGCGACCTGTACAGCCTGGAACTCAATAGTACATATTCCAGGACATCTAATTACACATGGGCACTATGGGGAAGAGGTGTACAGGTTCTTTCACACACCTCTTTCAGTTTCAAGAAGTAAGTAATCAGTGTCTTATTTATTACGTTTCTATGGCGTTTCAGAAAGTAACGGCACGTGAGTAATGATTAACGAAAATAAACTAAAAATAAGCCCGGTAGACTAGATTCAGGTCCAGGTACTCTACGCTGACCGCGTTATTCCCCATCTTGATGGCACTGCACCTGAACACGAGTGCACTCTCACACGTATGTCACGCAAATTACGTTTCTCTCCACCTCCGTCTCGCACTCCTTCATTTGGGAACAAATCTCACAATTATTTTGCCCAGCTAAGTGTACGATTTTAGGTTTATGCATCTTAGACATTAATGTATACAACAATGTTTATTTTCTACATGTCATCGAAACACAATTAGGCCGAAACGATGCCAGTTTACATGTATGTTCATGCACGGACCATTTAGAATAAAATCAGCAGTTTATACAGTTTGACGGGGTCATTCTTGACGAAAACATATAAAATTCTTTTTTTTACCCTTGATTATTTGACAAGTAATACAAAACAATTAATCTGACTTTTGCAAATTTAGTAGTACCGCCGAAATGTCTGTGGGTGGGGGTCAGGGTTCAGTCCCAAGTCTGTATTTAACTATACGTATGCCGCAATTTCGAGACCGGAATGTAAAAAAAAAAAAATCCAAGATAAGAGTTGCTCACCAAATCATCAAACTCCAAAAACTCAATTTTGTATGCTGGACTAATTAACGATTTTTACAAAAGTAACATAGACGTGTAAGTTAACTATAGACGGCCATGAAAAGACCTTGTGATGACAAACCAAGAGATTTTGAAACGACACAAAAAACGTGCATTCTCAACGATAGTGTACAAGAGTCAAATTGAGCAACGCTTTGAGAGTAACTGCAAAGAAGAGCTGAATTCAAATTGAGTTTAAAATAAAATCCAGTTACGTACTGCTTGAACCATCCTGTTGCATCATCTGCAGTAAACTGATGTACTTATGTCTTATGAAGAGAACTTTCTTCTGTAGACTTGCGAGATGTGAACAGTCTTGAACAACTGTTTGAAAATACCAAGAGAAAAATCCTGTTAAATAACGCCTTATTTTGTTCGAATTGCGTAATAAACGACAAACGAGTGTAAATGCTCCTAAAACGATAGATGCAAAATCAACAACATATTTTTCACTTAAGACAGTACGCTAACCTTGCCGGGAGGACCACAACTAAATTACATAACAATGCATGTTTATAAATAATGTGTACACTTATCCAAGTGCCCAAATCATTCGTACAATAACCAAGAATAATCTTATTCGGACCATCCTCCACCAAAACAAACTGACTTAAAGTGTGGTTTTTTCGAAATTAAACAACTTACAGCGTATTACATACATGTGATTTTTTCACGGAAGCTATATTGGAAGGATTTAATAACATACATAAAAAGAGTTATCGTGCAGATTATGATCGGACATGCCCTTTCGCCTGTACCTAAAAAGCATTAAGATATGGTTCTCTTTTAACCTGTGGAAAATTCTCATTATCATCCTGGGAAAGAATTATCGATGAATTTCCTTTTGCAGCGTTTCAGATGAACGAAATGAATGATGATTGGTAGTCGCGGAGGAGGGAGAGTCTTTGCAGTAGGATCTTTTATTATGCTGCCAATAATCTCTTGAAAGAATTGCCAAAATGAAGGGATCGCGATAGCAACTTGTTAGAGGATTGCAGCGGTCTTGTTATCAAGACTTCGTATGAAGTATCTCAACAGTGCATGTACATGTATATATATAGTATCCAAGAGTATTCCCTTCACTTCCTTGTCTTAAATGGAGCTAGTCTTGATTCCAGTAGTTCATTAGGCGTAACAAACTGCCAACAGACGAATCAATACAAAGGAAGGTCTGAGATATTTCGTTTGTAACAAGTTTTGTTCTCTGTATGCGTACAATAAATTACGACTGTTGAAAGTTCAAAAGTAATTTTGAAGCCCGCTTGCTTCTCTTTGGTACTTGGAAAACTGTAGGAAGGAATTAAAACCAGTGTACCCCTCATCTGAATAGAAATTCACACCCAAAAGGAAATTTCTTTTGTTTTCTTTCGTGTTGGAAACCAAGTTTTATTGAAATGTAACATATCCTTTCGTTCCAGGCGTTCTAAAACTGTCACTGCACCACATTTGAAAACGATGACACACTTAACAGGACTTACAGGACTACTGAAAAATTTACCCCGCGGCAAGGTCTTATAACTACACAGGCAACACAGTGACGTCGATTTGAGTCGGCAAAGTCGGTAAATGGTCAGGGTCGGTCAGTCAGTCGGAAGTTCCCCAAAATGGACGTTGGGCCCTGACTGTTTTGCCGACATGGGTAGGAATGCAGTCTACCGGCATGCTAAGAGATTGCCAGCCGACGTCTGCCACGATTCCTCTGACCGACGTCGTGTAAACTCACCTTCCGCCGACGTCGGCTAGACGAAATGCAGCTGACACGTCCAAGCAACTACGTCGAACCGAAGTCCTTTGACAGTCCTTCACCCAACGTCGGGTTATTACCATTTAGCCCACGTTGGTGAGAATGCGGATAACCATCAGGACTTCTGGCTGACGGTTAGGCGACGTCGTCAAAGTTCTTTGGGCCAACGTAATATTACTCAGCTATTATTGACGAAGTGCGGCTGACTCACGTCCACATACATAACCAACTGCTTTAAGCCAACAGCATTTGATTCAATTAACCAAATCTGACAATATTGTCTTGCATATTGCATTTACCTTTCAGCAAACGTTTTGAAGTACGTATACATTAAAAGGCAGATCGAAATTTTGTGCATTGGGAGTGCAGCGTTAACCGGGTCTTTAATATCTCTTTCTTTAGATTATTAAAAGTCAGTCGAGAAAGGTCATTTCAAAATTGGTAGTTATTACAAAACCATGTGCCAAAAAGGGACACGATAAATTAAACCGACTTTATCTCAGAAAATCCGTCTGAACCAAAAATGTTTACAATGAACCCGACAAAATGATTTCATGCATTTGCATGTGATTCACATTTGAGGTGCATGTGATCTCATCATCTCACAAGTCCTGAGAAATGCGCCTTGCGCTGTATACCCGCAGCTGGTTCCCACCCGACAATTATAGGCCTTTTCACACTACGAAAAATCTCCGGGTTGGACACGGGTCTGACTCGTGTAAAAGTCAGTGACCTTTTCACACTACAGAATTTGCACACGGCACTAACCCGTGTAGAGCGCTCGACCCGTGTTGAAACCAACCCTGCTCGGGAGGTGGGTTGAGAGCGCTCAATCCGTATTGAGACTGCCGACGTGTTGAAAGCCGTAGTGTGAACGCAAGTGGGTTATTGTTCGACCCGTGTAAATATTGTGCAGGCGAACTCACACGCACACTGTAGTAATAGGACGCCAACAAACAAACGAATTACCTTTAACTTACGACATGCCTTAATTTCACGCGCGTTCTTGGTAATTGTACTGACTTTGTGCTCTGACAAAAAACATCCAAAATGTCAGATAAAGGCTCTCAATCTGAAAAAGGCACGCATGGAAAGAGGAGGAGGTAAAGGCTGTGTTGGCAATTTGGGATGACAGCTCCATCCAAAGCCAGCTTGATGGCATGACAAGAAACAGCAAGGTGTTTCTCAAAATAAGCAATTTGACCCCTGTCGGACGCGCGAGTGTGTCGTAAGTGTGAAACGATCGCGCAAAACATGGGTCGAAACATTACACGTGTAGCAAAAATGCCGGCGCTGTGTCCAGTAGTGTGAAAACGAAGCAGAATTGAAGCCAGTTGAAATTTTAAGAAGTCAACTCGGGTTGGAACCGTGTAGATTTCGACCCTAGCCCAATTAAAAACTGTGTTGTGCTACAATGCGTTTTCTGTAAAATGTATCAGTAATTAACTGAGAATCTTTGTAACGGACACACTTTTGACTGTACAGTGATTTTTTTTGTAACGACAGAACCCCGGAGAAAGCTTTGCAAATGTACAATTTTCCTCTGTAACATGAATTAAGATAAATTTGCATACTGACTTTGGTGCACAAAACCACTTTCATAAAGCTGATTTCGCCATTTCTCTCGTGTTTCCTGTTATTGCGAGTAACCGGTAATGTTTTTTTGGAGGAAGAATTTTATTCTGAGTCACCTTGTGTGCCAATAAATAAGAACTGCTAAAACAAATATGTTTTTTAACCTGCAATCCTGCCAACTGTGACTAAAGTCGAAAGAAAAAGCGATGCACATATAAGCAAGCTGCGTGGCGTTATGGAGTAGTCTAGTGGCATCTGTGATCGTGATGTATCGGTCAGGTAAAAAATATGTCTATAACACATGAAATAAAAAACAAACTTGTCAGTGTCATTACTAACGTATATCCTCCTTTGACCGTATAAGCAGCCTCCTTCCACCTCACTTACGTTTACTCTCCGTAAATTCGCAAATAAAAATTTGTTCTTGCGCAAAATGAGCGTCTGTACATTAACATGACATTTGTAATAAAAATTGACGTAAGTCTCTATGTTAATGTAGAGAAAAATTTCTAACAGTGTTAAAGTACACTTTTATGCTGTAATGTGTACATGAGAGTAATTGCAAAATACCCCGCCAAGCGAAAATCTACGGCCACACAGTCGAGTCATGGAGGAATAAGTGGAGGTTGTTCAACTTCCTGGTTATCCTTGCTGCGTCGAGGTAGGGGTTGTGTAGAGTATTGAAGTCATTTTTGAGAAAGATGCACACTGTGAATTACATACAACTCATTAGGATCCAATGGGGGTCCCGGGGAGGGGCTACGGGATTACGAAGTGGGCCCTGTGCGTCCTGCAACGCAAAGTGAATGATGAAGGCGGAAGAATTTCCGTCTCGTAAGTGTGACGTCACATCAGTTTAAACCACATGTACTGCACATAGAGTTACATGCATTGATCGCCGTTCACATGGAACCATCGAACCGGAAGTTAACGCACAACTTCCGCAATCCCGTCCAATGGGAGCCTGCAAATCGTGGTGCGTCTGCCTTAACGACAAAGTTACTTGCGAACTTGATACCAAGTCTAATCACGTATGTTTCAGAGGGAGATTATTAACTCTGCATGTCCCGTTTTTAAGGTCATTTGCATATGAGGGCCATGGGAATTTGTGCCAGGCAAACAGCTGCTTCATTTCATGAAATTTACGTCTTATTTTCACTTTTTGGAAAAAAATTCCTGCCCAAAATATTTTCACGGTAAGATAAAGCCTTTTCCTAACGTGTTTCGTGAAAAACATTGAGAAACAGTACTAGAGTGGTCAAAACTAGTGATTTTGGTGAAAAGCACTTTTCGTTAGCAGTGTTTTGTTTATATTTTGATGCAATTTATGAAGGCTCGAAACAAAGAATTCGAAGTTATCAAAAATGGGCTGTGGTGGAGAAATATGTGAAGGTTTTAGAATTGCTGACGGTTTTGGGCTAGATTTTTTCTCTTCCCGACTGATCGACCTAACTCAGCACCGATTCCTTCCTTACGGCTTTGCGAGCGTAAGTATTCAGTGACTCGGGTACGAAACACGAACTCAAAAGTACAGTTAGTTAACATGAAGTTTATTATTGAAACCGAGGTCTATCTGTCATTATAAAATGGCCAGGAAAACGTTGAAATTTACGGTATATATCCCCAGTTTTATACGGTACTCTACACGCATGAACCACATGAACATGTACACCAGCTCCGTCGAGAATTTCCATGCACATGTACATGAACGCCGCGGTACGCGTGTGACAAGCGGCAGTGTACTGTGCACAGTATGTGGCTGGATCAGTTTTGTGCAAGTAAAACAACACGTATTGATCGCGCAACTATACGCTGAAGTATCAAACAGAACTCATGAAAGTTGAAAAAATAGCTACATAGAACTGGTTGTATTGTGTAGTTGAGATTCTGGAGTAGTAGGAAACTGAGAGTTCTGGAGCACACGCCCCTTTTTGCCCGGTTTTTGCTCAAAACCCTTGGGTAGTACATCGACCCAAAAAACGTCGAAACATTTTTGGTGGGGGAAAAATGGGAAAAAATGGGAAAATCCAGAAATGACGTGAACCCCGTTTTTGCTCAACACCCCTGGGTAGTACATCGACCCAAAAATCTCGGGGATTTCCGCTCAACTTTTGACCCGGCGCCGCTCGCTCGCTCGCTGGCTAAACAACTCGTGACTGGCAATCACTCGCAAACAAGTCAAGACTTGCCCGTTATAAAAACGAAAAAATAAATAAACAAACAATAATAAAAATACATAAAAATAAATGGTAGATCAAACTACAAACGTGAATTGTTATTTTTGCAAAGACACGAGTAATTCGGTTGACTTGATAGATTCGTACGATTGCTCTCGTTGTTTTAATTCAAAAAGTTTACGCAAATGCATCGGTTGTAAAGAATGTCGCAATTGTCACGAATGTCAAGACTGCGTCAGATGTAAGTACTGCTTCACCAGCGACGATTGCGGTAGATGTATACATTGCGTGGCTTGTTTTAATTCATACGACTGCAGAAATTCGAATGCCTTGGACAGTTGCGAGGACTGTTACGACTGTGTCAATTGTATCGAGTGTTTTGGTTGTACGTACTGCACCTGCTGCGTGAATTGTAACGAGTTGGAAGGAATGGATCACGTGGTGCTCGTAGACGGCAAGCATAAAAAGCTGAGGCACGCGCGAGAGAACGAGTCACTGCCCGATTCATCGACTAAAGTCGACGCGGACTTATACAAAATTGGATTAATTATTAAATATGACGCTGACGTCGAAATTCCGCCTGAATAAAAATGAAAAAAAATTTTAGAAATCTACTTATAAATAGAACATGTCAACTCAAATATATATCGTCTCAAATGACCACGAACGTCTAAATGCCGGCAACAAAAACCCAAAAATTACCTATGGCCCCTTTGACTCTGAAAATTTAGTCATTTTAAGACCTACAAAGTGTTCTTCTAAGATCGCTTATCACCACGAGGGACAAAACAAACGACTGTTGATTAGGCTCGAAGATCCTTGTTACGGAGTCAACCCAGTTTATAAATATGGTACTAAGGAACCTACTGGCCAAGATCAAATTTGTTATCAGGTGTCTCCCGAGACCGAGTCGTTGCTATTATGTGTAAATGATGAAGTTTATAATTATTTTGAAAAATTAACAGATAAGATGCTGGAAGATCTCCCCGTGATTACGCGTAACTCTTTTAAGGTGTCTCAAAAACTAGACGACATATCCGATAGGATCAATTATTTAGTTAAACCGGCTTATACCGATAAAAGTGGGATGTACGTTAAGATCGGCTATGATGCCACATTGGTGGATAAATCGTGTAAAGAAATCGATCGCGCTCTTTTTGCGAACAAAAAATGCCAGGCGATCTCTTTGATCTCTCCTAAAGATATTTACTATGGCGCCCACGGTTCACTTTCTTGCGGAGCGAGCGTTAGATATCGAGTCACGTCAGCTATGCTCACGGTTGAAGAAAAACCTTGCTTTTGGGAAGCGTTTGATTAAAAGCGAGTAGTTAGTGAAAATCAATTTAACCCCGGTTGGTAACAACCGGGGTTAAAATTTTTTTTACTTTAAATAAATAAACCCTTATATAAAATGACTGATGCGGAACTTTGCCACTTGTTGAATAGAAAGGAAGTACACATAATTGGGGCAACGACAATTGTGAAACCGAGACCGCCTTGCGATCACCAAATAGTTGAAATAGATGAAAGATATGCGTGTACAAATTGTGGCCAAATTCTTGGGTGGGTTTCCTCGTACACTCCCGCAGAAATGGGAGATCGGTACTTTAATCATCACGTTTGGAGGAAACCTAAGCCGCCAAAATCGAGAAAAACCCTACAAAAATATAACATTTGTTTTCAAAAGGGCGAAGCGGGTGAAATAGAATACAAGTTGAACCAAGTTTTAAACGGTAAAATCTCTCGAGGTAAACCGTTGGAGGCTTTAATTGCAGTCTGTTATCAAGACGTCACTGGGAAAATCAAATCTGAAGTTAAAGAACTTTTTCAAGTCTCGGATAAGCACTGGAAAAACGCTATGGAGAAGTTTAACCTCGCAAAACAAGACGTATAAAACGTATATAATAAAATGGAGACGCATACTTTTCACTTGACCGAGAACCCGCAGACGTTTAGATTGAAAAACGAGATCAACAACACCAAAGGCGACAAAGTCGTCCGAGTAAAGAATATTCAGTTTGAAGCTGGATATTTTAACGTAACAAACGCCCCTGAAATTGAGTGGGATACAAACTTGGACGGTAGGCCAGCGGGGGTACTTGGCGAACGACCGCCCGGTATGCCCTCAGTGGAAAGAACGGACTCATCTCCCAATCCAGAATTAGTACAAACAGCTAAATCCAGATTGATCCAAGCAAATAAAAGAGGCGAGTTAGCGGAAGAAATCAGAATCATCGCTGATGAAATTGAGCAGCTAAACCAAGAAATCGCAGCTTTAGAAGATCAGTTAAACCAAAGACAACCATCAGAAACGCGAGTTCGTTTAGCTTTTGATCTCGACGATAAAAAAATTAAATCAGCTTCACTGCTCGAGGGGCAAAGACAAGCTTTAGATGAAATCTACGAAGGGAATCCACCAACTCGACCTACCACCACCACCAACTCCCCCAGGAGACCCAGAAGAGAATTAACTAAAAGACTGTTTTTGACGGGGCTAACTGGGCCTATATACGACAGACTTTATTCGCGAAGCTCATCCGAACCATTACCTCCCGGTCAAAGAGGAAGCATCGTGGTATCCCCCGGTTATTACGGCATACACTGGTTTCACTTTTTGTTAAACTCGATACCGGGCGTTTCTTTTAAGGTTCACTCGGAATCTAAACGGGTGACTTTGGCCATTACGGACCCCAATCTCAAGTTGCGACTAAATAAAGAAGTGTCCAAGCTATTAAACTTACCCAAAATAAAACTTTTACCCAACGTTATTTACGAAGGCAAGTACGATTTAAACCCCTTGAAACTCGCGTTTATTCATTGCAAACAATTAAATACATTTGACAACTTTTATGACGGGCGGACTTTAGACTTGCTGTACGTGATAGCTACCAAGCCTCGCACCTGTAATCACTGTGAAACGCCTAAAAAGTTAATTGACAGGAACATCAGTGAATTGACTTTTTCTGTTAAAAATGACAGAGGTGAGCTCTTGAATAACATCGGCAAAATTTTAATCGAGTTAGACATTTTTTAAAACGCGTAATTATAAAAGTAATAAGATGACGACTAGCATATACCCGGAGTTGACTTTAAACTCGACTGAACAAGCGGAAACAAAGGTTTACAGGCTAAGAAAGATCGAAGAAATTAAATCTCAAATCCAAAGAGAACGCGACGCGAGGGAAAATAGTTACAAAAAGATCAAACGACTTTTAACGGCGCTCGGATACGTGGAATACGGCGTGGAAGCACTAGGCGCCACATCGGCAGCCGTAGGCATTCCCGCCATTTTGGGAGTGATCACCGGTCCCGTCGGGCTTGTGATGGAAGGCATCGCTATCGGTGCGTTTGGCGCTTACGCGATTCTAAAGTACGCCTCCCGTAGACTCACCCACAAAACTAAAAAACACGACCAAATTAGAATGTTGGCAGACGCTAAATTAAATACCATCGAAGAATACGTATCTCACGCGATTGAAGACGGTGACATATCCAATGAAGAATTTGTCCTTATTTTGTCCGAGCTGAAAAAGTTTAACGAGATGAAAGAAAAGATCAGATCGCGTACGTCTACAAACTTGGAAGCGAGCAAAGCGAGCGAAACTTCTAAAGAAGAATTTGAACGGCAAGTCAACGAAAGAGCAGAAGCGCTGGCCAACGAACGAGCAGCGGTTTTAAAAAAAGATCTTATGAAAAAACTTGGCGAATAAGTTTTACAAAGTCGGTTAAATACGAAGAGAAACCAGAATGTTTAAGGTGTTCAAAATTATCAGAATCACCACCCGCTTATCAAAACTTGGTCTGTCCTACGGCACCTGAAAAAGACTGGTAACAGAAATAACCTTTTCTTTTTAAAATTCTTTTAAAATAAATGGGAGGCAATTTTAGTAGTCTAAATATTTTAGTAAACGAAGACAATTCCTTTACAGCCGAGTTTCCAAATTTAACGCACGCGTATAAATTACCGAGAGTAACTACGGATGAAGCTGTAAATAGGTGGTCTAGTCCGGAGGCGATATTTTACCAAAATCAATTTAATTTTGCGGTCTATTGCGCGACGACGGCCTGCGGTGTGGGCTTTGATCTACTGTCTGACCCTAATCCATACGTCTCGGCTTTATTTAACTTTCACGTGTATTACACCGTACGAAAAATATTTTACGACTGCGTGATGCCCATTCCGAGCGACGACGTATTTGACGCGTTACACAATAATTACGACTATCGGAAGTTTACCGACACGTGCCTTTTATACGGAGTAGACCCGAATAAATCATATAAACAAACGAGAGACACTTTGTCGAACGGATTAGGCACAGCTTACTACTACGAAGCGAGCAGTGCGAGCTACGTACCCGTTCCGGGTAAAAACTACGACGCGCACGACTTACACGTGACCAACGGTAAATATGCGGGATCTACTTACATGGGATTTGGATGGGGAGGTTCCGGTCACGCGAGTACATACACAGTTACTTGGATTTCACAGTCGGACACGGTTACTTTGGCCTGGTGGGACTTCGTTCCTAAAAAGTCTCGTTTGACGGACGTGGGAATCACCAAGGTAAACGAATCAATTCGAGCTTACGTCTACGCGTTACTAGGGGCGCAGGCGCAGACCAAGACCAGCGTTTTGGCCACCGGCACCGGATTAGACGATGTTAGATTATGTTATACAAGGTTTTCACTTAAACGTTTTGAATTAAGGCGTAAAAAAAAAATCTCACCCCAAATTTGAGGTGAGATTTAATTTTTTTTTTTTACTTTTTACCCATTCTTTTGCACATATGTCAAAAGCAGAACACCTGCGCCCACGAACAAGGTCCACACGTGATCCGCCACCCATCGACCGCTTTACTCACTACGTTAAAAATCCAACTCAAAATGCTACCGATGATCCCGGGAAAAGCGTCTAAAGCCTTCAACCCAAGTTTCTTTAATACGTTGGCTAAATTTTGTAATTGTCGTTTGATCCAATCGGTGACCCGCCTTTGGAAGGAGGAGCAGGCGTTGGTTTAGGTGCGGGTTCAGGCGTTGGTTTAGGCGTTGGTTTGATCGCTCCGCTAGCTCCGGCACCCCTGACGCTGGCCACGATACTACTAACTATGGTACTTACAGCTAAACCAAAAGCCGCTAAGATGCTCGCGATTGTGACGCCTTGTTCTCTAAATATCGTTCGAATCTTCTCACCCAGGGTGTCATCCGAATGTAAAGCGTAACTAATTACTTCTTTTATTTGTGTTATTTGACTTTTGAGTTTACCGTTTAATATGTCTCTTTGAGCTTGTAGTCCTTCGAGTTGATCTTGCAAGTCACGTAAATGATCCGAATCTTCAGAAGTCTCGAGCCTACTTATTTCTTCTTGAATTTCTGGAATTTTCGCTTCGTTTAATCGTATCTGTCCTTTAATCGTTCGCAATTGTTTGTCTAATCCTAAGAGCTCTCTATAGTTTAATCCTTCTGTTTGAACGTTTGTATCTTGGGTGAGCTCTTCTACGATTTCACTGACTTGGTCCGATGTTTGCGGTAGCTTTTCCATTGGAATGCTCTCGGGTTGAATGGATTTTAACTTTGATTCAGCTTTTTGCACCGATCTTCCAAAATTTTTAAATCCTAATTTGTATCTTATAAAATCTTGCGCTTCACCCGTTCCGGTGTATCCAGCGGCTTTGGCGTTTTTGATGATTGTGTCAAGACCGACGAGTAAATCTGGATTTCTTTTGCTGGTTAATAGCACATCACCGTATTTACCTTCTCTTTTGTAAAATAAACCTACGCCTTTGCGGTAATCAAACCTTTCATAGTGAAGTACCGACGGTACATCTTCTCTTCCGGCGAGTTCAAAATATCGGTAAAAGTCTTTTACAATTGGGTGAGTTATGAATACCGCTCTCCCTCGTTCTAAAGAATCACCGGATAATGTTACTGGTCTTGGGTTTATTTCCAATTTTGATTCAATCGGTTTTGTTGTTACCATTCCTCCGTATGGTTCGTCCAATACAGGTTCTTTTTGTTCAATCGGTACTGTTCCTACTCTTAGTTCATTAAATGAAGTGTTGGTATCGTCCAATTCATTTAGTTCTAGTCTCTCTCGATCTCAATCACATAGGTAAACATTTTCGTCGGTGTACACCCACAGTCGTTCTAAATACGTTTTATTCTTAAGGAGGGTCGGGCATATAATTACGATAGCTTCAAACGTAAAACGATACTCGGTCTCTAAAAGATTTAAGATCCAGTTGGTCTTACCCGATCCAGTCTTGCCCACGATTAAGGCACAGTGAGGGTTTTTAAACATCTGGTTCGCCCTTCGGTCGTTCTCGCTATGCTCTTAGCTTGCTCGTTCCACTCACTCGTTCATTTAATTTTAATAAACTAAACTCTTGAAATTTCCGTCTTCTACCGTTAGTTGAGAATCCATCACCAAAAATACGTACATCGTCAGCGGTCCTGCGGTCTCAGCCGTTCGTTCCATTTGTATAGATATGTACCCGCCTCCACCGAGAGGTCTGCCCGATCCGTGAGCGGAATTGTCGTCGGAACTTCTGAAGTCGAGCCAAAGCCCGTACTTGTCTTTTAAATAGTCGGCCATGTCTACTCCCAACAAGGATAAGTCCGAGACGACTCCTCTAGCCAATTCTTTATCCGAGTCTCCGAAATATTTAGTGACTTCGTTCCAATGTTGATATTCAAACAAACCTTGCGAGTACAATTGATTAGGTCTACCTTCAACCGTCACAATCGTCTTAGTTATATGCGGATTATAAAATTTTTGCGGGTTGCGGGTCGTCGGGTCTTTAAACAGGATCAAAATTCCTTTCAAGCTTCTAATACTCTGGTCGATGCTAATGTTCCATAGCGTGTCACTCTTGTTTACCGCTTGCTTCTTCCACGAGTGAATACGGTCGAATAGGTAATACATCATTTTTTTGTTTCTCAAGGTTTGGGCCAAGTCTCGATTGGTGACGACTTCGTATTCCAAGGTAAGATCTGAAATGGAGTACTCCGCGGCGGTATCTGACGAATTAACCACTTTGTCGTGTCCGTTAAAAGTTAGTTGATACGTCAGAGGCTCTTTAAACCACGAAGGATAAAATGGGGTATGATCCGTCAACATAGGCGTGTCTAGTGGAATCGCATAACGATTTTTAAAAGCGTCGGCAATTGCCTTGTCCTTACCGTCGTTTGCGGCAGCATTAGCATCGTCAGCCCCTAGACGTATCTTGGCTATGTTTTCTTTCTCTAGTCCAAAATACGCCATATTTTTGGTCTGCGACGGGGGTAACCAATTGTCCTTGAAATTGTGAAATACGTCCGCATCTCGGTAACTTACGATTTTGTTTCCCTGGAGAGATATATTTATTTCCGACACCAGGTTTCTCGCCACGTTGTTATAAACCGTCCGGTTGTCGTCCGAACCGCCGTCTAGATCCAGTTTAAAAGCCAACTTTGCCGTGCCGGGTACAATGACGTCGTCAGTGCCTAAAGCGGGGAATTTTACGTTTAACATGTGATCCGCGTCTATGACGCTCGGGTTATGCGTAATGGTTACCTCGCGCCTTTCGCCTTTGATCGCGCGAGGAACTTTAAGTCTGCGACTCGGGTTAAGCTTTTTGGTGTACATCTTACTTTTATATAATAGTAACCTTATTTTAAAAATGGCTAGTGCTTTAATGATGGTTGGAGGAGCGATAGTAAACGCCTTGGCATTCACGGGATCAAATTTTTTATTTAGCAGTTTATCAAAAAGTAAAGTCGACGAAGAACGAAAGCGTCACGACCTCGCGTTAGAGCAACTGGCGCAAGCAAAACAAGAGTGGGAACAAAACCGCGTACACATGCTAGACTTTTTAAACGAACGAATGCGACAAGAACGCGCGAGTCAGCAAACATTTGTAAACGTAGACGAAGCGTTGCGGGCTTATTCTGAATTGACCGGTAAGAATATTATCCCGTTACCGCCAGAGCCTAAGTTATCCGATTTTTACGAACCTTCCGAAGATCAAAAAATTCGCGAGTTTGTTTGGATTATAGGTGGAACTGCGATAGTCGGGTTGCTAGCTTACCGATACTCCCTTCGGTCGTAGCTCGCTTTGCGTAACTTATTTTAAAATGGAGAGAGAATTTTCAAAGTTGTTTTACAGCCCGCAGGGTTACTGGCGAGGAGAAAGCGCGGTAGATCGTCTCCACGAAAAGACTGGTGCAGACAAATCGATCGTCAGAAACTGGCTAAAAAAGCAGGCCGTTTGGCAAATATACTTACCCACACCAAATTACGTACCCAGACCTACAATGTTACAATCAGAATCGATCGAACCTAATTACGCGCATCAAATGGACATACTTTATTTACCCTGGGACCGAGTTAAAAGGAAAACGTTTAAGTACGCTTTGACCGTGGTAGACGTGGGTTCGAGGTATAAAGAGGCAGAACCGTTGACCAGTAAAACTGCCGAGCAAGTGAGCGAGGCAATAAAGAAAATTTACGAGCGAGGGGAGCGAGCGAGTACGAAGCGCAGCGAGAACGAGCGATCACCTCTAACCTGGCCCAAATTCGTAATGGTAGACTCGGGGTCTGAATTCAAAGGTGAGTTAAAAAAGTTAATGACAAAAAATAAAGTACAAATTCAAGTGGGTGAACCTGGGGTACACAGATCTCAAGGAATTGTAGAAAGGTTTAACCGCACTTTAGCCGAAAGGTTATTCGGCCACCAATACGCTCAAGAAATGTTAAACGTGGGTGTGCGTAACGTGGAATGGGTTGAACGTTTGCCTCAGGTCGTGAAATCGTTAAACGAGGAAAAAACGCGATTAATAGATGCCGTTCCTGCAGAAGCCGTCAAATCAGACCGAGTGAAACAAGAACCGAGTACACCTGTAAGAACTACCCAAAGAGAACTTCCTCCAGACGCGGTCGTTAGATACCTCTATTACCCGGGCGAGCAAGAGGGCGGCACCGTCAGAAGGGCAACGGATCCAATATGGTCCGTGGACGTCTATCAAATTGAAAAGCGAACTAGTCAATTTAAACGGGTGAAAGGCAAGAGGGTCAAAACGGGCCCAACTTTATATTACCTTTTAAACGGACCAAATAGGAGTTTCGTCAAAGAGGAACTTCAGGTAGTACCCGAGGATACCGAATAACCGGAGTAATACTCGCTCCGCTCGTCACTTCGTTGTTTATTAGCTTATGTCCTTATGCCCGTAAGCCAACGTATCGATTCCGTTCGGTAGTATGTAGCGCTTTGTGTCCAACGGTGACAGACTAAGTTTCTGCTGAGAGATCGTGAACATCCGATGTTTATCCGATCTAAATAATTGTTGTTTATTTAAATAAGAAACCCGGTCAAATAGGCAGCTTTTATACATCTCGTGGGTCAAGCTTTTCTCGGTTACTACCTTGGAAACCCCTTTCGCCTTTTTTAAATTGTGATCAACCGTCAGAATTAAAATACATTTTTGGCCTGATACAAACGGCTTCTAAAATTGTTTTGCCACCAAATTCGTCTTTCATTTTACCTATAACTTTTTTATTTTTGACGCTGTAAAGCGGATGATCGGGCGGGTAATTACTAAAGTCAAATAAATTACGCTTTTCGTTTAGGTAGCCAGTTAAATTGTTGGAGCTTCGCTCGATCTGAACTAAAAGAGAATCAGTGTCCGTGTAAAGTAAGCGTACTTTTTCACCAAAATTGGCTTTTAGTTCGTTGTAGTAGAAATCGTACATTAACGTTTTTGAGATATCGAGAATACTTACACCACAATATATTGGCTTATTTAATTTTGTTTTGGTTCGGTACATCTCCACAAACGAAAGAGAACAGTCCTCAAATGGTACCGTCGATTTATAATTCGGTTTATAAGTTAATTTTTTGTATTTGTCGGCATCTTGTACGTCCCTCAGTAAATGACCGTCAATTCGATATCTCACATTTTCCATCGTCTTGCCAAAGACCGAATTGTTCATCAATTTGAAAAAGTCCTTCTCAAAATCATTTTTTGCTTTCTTGCGCAATTTCGTGTTTTTGTCAATATAGCTTTTCATCCACGGCTTTTGGCAAAAACGCAGTACCCGGTGAACTTCTTTGATCCACAACCCTAGTTTGAGATATTTTTGCAATGTACGATAATGGCACACATATTTTCGTTTGGTGTTGAGAGTGGCCACTAGTTTGTCTACCGAGGTGTCTACTCTCGTTCTCCCTTCAGTCGTAACTCGCTTCACCATTACCAATTAAATCCTGTTGGTAACTCGAAAGCCATTCGTTTGGTACCGACATATTTTCGGGTGCAAGTGGAAAGTCATTATGTTTGTCATGGTGACGTTCCAGGTAATCTAAAGAGATATCTCAAACATGTAACCGTAGTCGTCGGTTAGTCGCAACTCTTGGATGTAATAGTAAGTAAATTTTTCTAAGTCTGTTTCCCAGGTAAATTCCCCTACGGACAGATATTTGCTCATCGCCCAGCCGTATAAATTATTTGCGTCCAGGTACATGATCTGTGACTCTGGCTTATTTGGGTCGTAGTCAGGTAGTTCTGGACTATTGGCCTTTGCATGTCGCTTTGCACCCACACTCGAGATACCACCTCTTTTTGCCCTTTCAAAGAACAAGTGCTTGTCAATGTCTGTCAGTAGTTCCAATTGTATACCCGAATGCTTTAACAATGCATCCCACGACAGGCCCGGTGACGTATAATAGTTGGCTGGGTCAAGGCCGTAGTTCTTCTTGCATACCTTCCGGAAGTTCTCAAATACACCCGCTAACAATAGCACGTCCGTTTCCACGTATAAGTCGTGGTAGTCACCTAGATTTTGGCAATTAAATTTTTCCCATACTGTCTCTGCACGAATGTATTCTTGCTGGGTTATTCCTCCCTGCTTCAGAGAGCTATAGAAAGCGTCTACTGGTGGGAGCCGTCTCTCTTGAAACCGATCAAAGGAGTCTATATACTCATAGGGGTAAATTCCCTTTTCCAAGAGTAAATGAGTCCTCCCTTTGGTCGTACTCGCTGCGCTTTTATTATTTGGAAACCTTTTGCAAAGTAAGTTAAAATCATCGGGGGAACAATTTTTAACCAACCGATCTAGCGAAGCCGCCATAAAATGAAAGGAGTCTAAAAATCTGAGTTGGCCAAAAGAAAACGAAATGTAATTTTCAGTATTTTTAGCGATCAACTTGATTGATTTTCCGTAAAATCCGTGAGCGCCTTGCATAATCAAGTGCGCGTCGTATTTCTCCAAGTTGTGTAAGATCACCGGAATGGGTGTTTGATCGACCACTATTCTTAACTTGAGATTACAACTAGCGTGCGCTGGACCTCGGTACTTCCCCGTCACGTGACAATGATCCCTAACCTTTCTAAAATTGTTAATGGGCTTTTCGCAATCCAAACATTTCCACTCTTTGAACTCTTTTTCTTTGCCTTCAACTTTAACTATACGACAAAACTTGATTTTTTCTTCTTTTGTCTCTGGTATTTTTGGAATATCACATTGACAGTGAGATTCACCCGCTTTCGCCCGATCTATCAACTTTTCGCAGATCCAACATCTATTACATTTTTCGTAAATTTTTTGTAACTTGGCTGACCAGATCAACTTTGCTTTGTTTTTAAACGTTTCGTTGATATTCTCTGTTTCCTGAGAAAGTGACCCTACAAAATTAACAGCCGCGTCTTTTGGCTAGTACAAACTCCATCACATCTGACGACAGCGTATGAGTATCCGCAAGGCTTGTGAATCTGTGTTTTGAGAGTGTTTGTATCGGTCGGCGGTAATTTTCCTAAAACAGACTCAAAATCGGCGTAAATGACGAAAGGCGCGTCTTGCTTATTTTTGTAATTTTTGAACTTGAGTATATTTTCACCCTCGACCGGCATTTCAACTTTACATGTAGGAACGTTTAAGCCTTGGCAATCTTCTTTGTGGCTGGCTAACTTTTCTTCCGTTAGGAAAGGCGACATGCGCTTGAAACACCAGTGTTTTTGGCCGTTGCGATGATCGATATCACCCGTCAACCGAGAAAAGTTTTTAATCCAAGAATAATGGTTCTTCTCGCCCTTGTTAAATAAAAGTCAATTGATCGGTTCTTCTGGCCGCTTGCTTTTGTGGAGAATGCAAAGACCGTCTTTTTTGGTGTAACCAAACACATTGATTGCCAAGCTATTTAGCGATTCGATACGTGGAATTTGTGAAATCGGTGTTGGAAAGCTTATGTTTGTAAAATTTAAACCATCTGATTCTGACCGGTAAGTCGAAGGTCGCTCCTTATTAATTTTATATTTTGGATTTGTTTCTAGCTGGCTTTTGACTCCGTCTGAATATAATTTTAAAGCTGCTCTCAACGCCCATCGAATACATTCTTGATCTTTATTTTGGACGTTTATGATTGCTTTTTTGTGTAACAATTCCTTAGGCAACAGAATGTAAGAAGAACCCACTGGATTATATTTAACCACGTTGACATAAAAAGCGACAACTTTGTCAAAGATCCAACCCGAGCCTTTTTGTGTATGAGCCTCCACTTGTTCGATTTGTTCTTCGCGTTGCTTAGCAAGTGCATTTTTAACACCAGGTTTATTTGTTACTACGTCTTGATCACTCTGAAAGGGAAAGGTGCCGTAGTCAATCGTTCCGTCAATTTTTTCCAATCTAAACTGCACTTTAAGATGTGTTTGTAATTTGTAACTCCCGATTTCTTTGAGTTCAGCTAACGCTGTTTTCTCTATCAACTGCTTGTAAAAATCAAAAAAATGTATTTAGTCAAGGAGCAAAGTCCAGAAAACCCTCTAATTTAGGAGTTAGCTCAACACCCCCAACATCTAAGGTTTGACTTCATAAAGTGGTAGTTTATACCTTACACATCTTCACTAGGTAGTATGTGGTGTCAAATTGTGGTATCACTTTTGAGAAAATCGTGATTTTTTGAAGAGTCAAGCCTTCTTTCAGTGGGGATTTCTGTAAAGACCAAACACTGTTTACATATTAGGCTTATAACACAATGTATTTTTTAGTGCAAGTTTTATCGCATTTGTTTTGGTACTTATATCATTTAAAACTATAATAAAATATTTACTACAAAGATTTTATTTTTTAATGGTTATTTGTTATAAAAAACACTTTAATATTCGTATTTTAAATTATTGATAATAAAACTTTTGGTTTTTGCATATAGTCTGGTGCCTCACATGAAAAAGAGCTATTCGTTTTTCATGCAACGGGTCTGGGTTTCAGATCAGGTTACACATGGCAAGCATAGCTTAGTCACGTTAGTTGCAGATCATCCATAGTTTTCGACTTGCAAATGTCTCTGAAGTTTGACAAAAGCCTAAGGCATTTGTTGCAGCATTCGACAGACTTCTGCCTGATGACTGAAGAGGACAATCAAGCTTATTGGTAGGTTCCAGAAGTGTTTTGCATAACTTTTTTCAACACGATTTGTCATGTTTGTTCATGACCATGGTCATGGGGATTGTGAATTTGGGGAAACCCATGTCAGATCACGGTTCGATACTCTTTTGATATTTCTTCCAGACATTTACAAGACCTTTTGTTCTTATTTTAACAGATACATCACTTCTTTGCCATGTCACTTCATCTTATAGTGTCTTCTGATGATTATTTCTGACTACCAACGGACCAAGAAGGGTTAATAATGCAGGTGTGTTTTTCATTCTCAGCGCTCTTTCTTGGGTGTAACCCTTTCTTCTACGTGTTTTATACTTTGTATTAAACATGTGGGCCTTGATTAAGATTTCTGATAACAGGCTCTGTCTTACTGGCACCATTGTAAGGGTAGTATCCATATTTAGCACTTAAATTAAATTGCTACTTGAGACAACATCATTCATGTGAAAAAATACAAAATCATTTCTTTCATATGATACAGCACCGAGACGTCTTTTCTCTATGAGAGCTTTGTCATGATCGTCCCATCTTCATCAGCGGGCCAACAGCAAATGGGGTTCACTGTCATGGACTAAAGAGAACGAGTATGTGTTTCACAAATTGATGTTGCTGTTACTTTTTTTAATAGGGGATTTGTTTTAAAAAAATAAAATGGTCTTTTGATATTTCTTCCAGACCAGACATTCACAAAACCTTTTTGTTCTTATTTTAACAGATATATCACTTCTTTGCCAAGTCACCTTATCCCATGTTGTCTTCTGATGATTATTTCTGACTACCAACGGACCAAGAAGGGTTAATAATGCAGGTGTGTTTTTCATTCTCATCGCTCTTTTTTCTACGTGTTTTATACTTTGTATTAAACATGTGGGCCTTGATTAAGATTTCTGATAACAGGGTCTGTCTTACTGGCACCATTGTAAGGGTACTATCCACAGGGTAAAATTAGACCAAAAAAGTGCTCAGACAAAATGTAATAACACAACCAATTTTGTTCTGCCATTACCAGCTTTTGATCAGCCTTAATTATACACAAGGTAGAGTTGTAGGGCACTGTTATTGATATGTTGGTCAGACGATTTAACCGAGCATATTTGATTTTGTTCAGACAAACACCATAAATGCTCGGAAAATGTCTGATGTCCGACTGTAATTTTGCGCTCTGGTATCCATATTTAGCACTTAAATTAAATTGCTACTTGAGACAACATCATTCATGTGAAAAAATACAAAATCATTTCTTTCATATGATACAGCACCGAGACGTCTTTTCTCTGTGAGAGCTTTGTCATGATCGTCCCATCTTCATCAGCGGGCCAACAGCAAATGGAGTTCACTGTCATGGTGCCTTGGTGCAGATGGTTAAAGCGGGTGGTGCCTCAACGTTTGGTCAGCTGGCCTCAAAGTACTACAGTATAATTACAACTCCACTCCGATATGAGGGTTACAACCAGGTGGATTTAGTCTTTGACCAGTACCGAAAGGAATCGATCAAGGGTGCTGAGCGTTTGAAGCGGGGTACATCTATGGCATTAGAAGTAAAGATACACAGTGCTGCAACACCAATTCCAAAACAGTGGGCTAAGTATATCTCAAACCCCACCAACAAAACCAACCTCTGTAACTTCATGGCAGATGAACTGAGTCGGATCGGCAAGGAGAAACTGCAGGCAGGCCAGAAGCTTCTTCTAGGTGGAGGGTGTAAAGATGGAGAGAAGGCCATTATGGTCACGAAAGGAAAAACACAAGACATACCAGTTTTAGCTTGTGACCACGAAGAAGCTGACACCCGGCTTTTACTCCATGCAAGTCATGCTGCTGGCGAACACAAAGTTGTTATCATTGACTCGCCAGATACAGATGTGGCAGTTTTGTGTGTCTCACTGTTTAGTCAGGTTGGATGTCTGGAGTTGTGGTTCAAAACAGGAGTGAGGGACAAAAAGCGGTTCATCCCAATTCACCTAATTGCAAAACACTATGGCCCTCAGTTGTGTGATGCACTCCCTGGCTTCCATGCTCTGACTGGATGTGATTCTACAAGTTCTCTTCATGGAGTCAGTAAGAAGAAAGCCTTCAGTAAGTTGTCATCATCTGTGGCCTTTCAGGAGGCAGTTTCACATCTTGGAAAGAACGTTCCTTCAGAGAAAGATGTACAGGTTTGCTGTGAGCGCTTCATATGTAGCCTGTACACAAACAACAAGAGAGCTGGGAGCAGTGTCAATGATGTTAGATACTGGCTTTTCTGTCAAAAGGGACAAAAGAACGAAAACCTGCCACCGACACAAGACAGTCTGACTCTACATGTTAAGAGGGCACACTACCAGACCATGGTGTGGAGAAGGGCCCTTCATCAAAAGCAGAATCTCCCACCGGCAGCTGGAAACGGTTGGGAGATGAGAAGTGGTGTTCTCCAACCAGATTTAATGACGAAAGATCCAGCACCAAGAGGATTAATTGAGTTAACAGTCTGCAATTGCAAGACTTCATTCTGTAGACGCAGGGTTTGTCGTTGCCACACAGAGGGTCTGGCGTGTACAGAGTCCTGTGCTTGCATGGCGTCTGAAGATTGTGAAAATCCAAACAACGTGACAGGGGAAACTTTGGATGATGACAGTGAGGATGACTTGGATGCATAAGTATACAAGTAAAAGCATCAACTGTTTTTGTAAAGAACTGTCTTTTTTGATAAAAACAGGTTTCTTTTGAAATTTCACAATGGAACAGGCAGCCTACAATTAGAAATTGGTTTTCTACACGCCAGCAACACAAGTAAGAAGATTGGGTTTTTTTGTCGAGCATGCAGCTACATGTAATTTAATTTCCTAGTCCACATGTATGTGCCCGAAAGTTGCCTGACATAATACATCTGACAGAAGTAATTTACAGCCAGTGTACTATTACAGTAGCGACAGAAACCTTAAGCTAATATTTGCATTCTTTAACTTAAAAACATGATGTGGCAATATTTCTTTAACAAGAAAGTCCCTTAAATGTTGCTTTGTTGTAAGAAAATGGGAGTATGATACAGATTTGAGTGGATTACAAATTTGCATTGCAACCATGCAGTATCAATTCCAAAAGAAATATGCAAAACAAGGGCTTGAAATTTCCTGTGGAACTTAAAAAGTGGCTGTGGTAAAGCCTTATTGACACCTAAGGCCTTAAAATATTATTTGGTTGAAAGAAAATAGGAACTTAATTTGAATTCATATGAGGAGACATTAGTTAGCCCCACTTGTGTGGCTGCAGATATGCTACACTGT